>NW_017177087.1:692142-698848 GCF_001652005.2 Ceratina calcarata
CCATTGGGTCTCATTCGCTGTCCCACTTTTTAAGTATCCCCTCGATGGTAATAACGACGAAAATCGAGGTGGTAGCATCGGACGAACCAACCTGTATTATATTCAGCCGTCTGATTACAGTATACACGTTTATACAGAATGTTTGTCATTTGATCACAATGTACACAGAACTCTAATTATTCAAATTACGTATCCCGTTGGCGCGTAACACGCGACGATGTCAGTTTCGCGTTTTCCCGACCGTGACATTAACTTTCTCACGGTTTGGAATCGGCGCACGAAACAACGTGTATAACGCGAACGTGAATGGCTCGTATCTGGCGCGCGTCGGATACCGTTCGGACGCGGCACGTGCGACTAACTGATTTGCATTCCATCGTGTTAACCACGTTTAATTGCGCCGATCGCAGACCACCGGCACCCGATCGCCTCGCGATTCTCGTCACGGCGCAAATCGAACTGGATCATCGGGCAACGGATGCGTACCATGCGAACACCCGTTACGAGCCTTTTTTACACGGTCACTTCAATCGGATTTCTTTACAATTGATGATAATTGTCGGACTGTTAATAGTCGTGGCAATCTGACGATGGCAATTAATCGATAAGCAAAAAACGCGAGGAGATTATGAATGCCATGACCAACTAACACAAATCCTTTATTTGGAATGCGGCGAGATGTAACGGGACCGTCGATCGCGAGGTGCTGACACAATAAAAAATAACCGAAACGAACAAAAATGCACAATATAATAACGAAGTATGAAATTCAATGGAACGACACAGAAAGGACATTAGATCGATAACCAATAAAACGTATTAAATAAAGGAGAATCTATTAATGTTGAAATTGATTACGGAGCAAACTTGCGGAAAATAAAAACTCACAAAGCGTAGGAAGTCATGTCAACCAACCCCTGCGTGCTTACAACCCTTCCGTGGGATTCAAAGGCCGCGCGGATGAACTGTCCTACGTGTGGCCTTCGCGAGGACGGTCCACCAAGTACTAAGATCCGTGGCCGCCGATCGACCGGTCTTATCCACGGATGGAGGCTATCCTTTTTTTTTCGATACGCCTTTTTATGCCGGATCGGCCGGTCGCGCGTCCTTTTTTCTCGCAGAATAGCAGTGTTATACTCGGGCTGCCCTCCGGCTCCGTCAACAACTTTGATTTCGACCGTTCGTTCCCGCGATCTACTGCCACTACGAGATACCGTGGATCCTCTCTCTTTCGCGTTTTTTCTTGTGTTTCCCCTCACCGGCTGGGATAGAGATGGAATAGAATTCGAGAACGACGGGTGCTCGGTTCCGGTTAGAACGGCGTTTGAAGAGCAGCCGGGATCGATACTAATGGCAATTCGAGTCTACGGCCTCTAATCTCTGGGACCATCGTTCAGTGAGGAATTCCATTGAAGAGCCAAGTGGATTTGGTAATGAAGAGTCAGCGTTAGATTCGTGTTATAGAGAATTAATGCTAATGAGGAATCATCCGGTGTAGCATGAATCCGATGAATAATCCTAACGTGATTTTCTACGTACTTGTTTTTATAGCGATTTTTTTATGTGAGGAATAAGTAGTACGAATCAATATTGTGTCTGAAGTGTCTTTTCATGAAGTACATATGAAACATATAGCAATATGAATAAGCACTTATGTTGTTGGGTTATCTACATTTTCTAAGTATCTTTTAAAATACTTATTACACTTATCGGTAGTAGAAATAAATCTTTTATACAATTTTTCTATGGATTTTGTAAAAGATACATCGATGCATCGTTGAATCAATTTTTGTTTCTATTTTAAGATATTTTTTAGAATACGTACCTATTCAGTGTCTGGCAGCTTTCTCCTGTGCTTGCAAGCTGGCGATGGCCTTGCCGGAGCCGTAGAGCACCTTGGCGCGTACGTGTACTCTTCTTGCGGTGGTGCAGGAAGTCCCGGGCGTGGAGGGCCCGCTTCCGGTCCCGGCACCGGAAGCCGAGCTCAACTGCAGCGCGGTGCCCCCGTAATTCGCGCCCCTGCAACTCGTGCAGCCCTCCGACATTCTTGCCTCCCGAATTTCCTCTCGTGTTAAACGTGAATCGGTTCTAACGAACGAAAGTACACCTTACAATCGTAGCGGTAATTAAGAAGTTTAATTATACAGGGTGATTCATCAAATATTGCCACCTCGATTTAGCGTCGTTGTTGTTGTACATAGCAGTGAATGTAAATATGTTATGCTGAATGTTTTCGAGGGAGGCAAGAAGCCACCTAGTCCTATCCAACAATTTGCAAATATCTGAGTTAATATATTCCTTCCTATTCTTCTATAATGTGCAGGATAAACATTTTTTTGGATCCACGTTGTTCGTCGAATATGTAATGGCAAGACATATAAAAATGACGTTTTTGACGAAGTAATTGTCAAAATATTTGCATACTTTTGCCCAGTCAGTGATACTTCGATAAAGTGTGGTCCAATAATTCCCGAAGTATCTCTTCAACTATTGCGTTTTCAATATTAATAGATTAATACTGTTTGGTAATAATATAAAACTTCATCGATCGGTGTAGGAAAATCTATACAATCCCACTTAAAAAGAAATAATGATGACTTTCATATTTTTACTAAGCATCCAGCTACAAATTAGCTCACGATATTATATAAATATTCTTTGCTAATAATAATAACGTCGAGAATTGAGATGGTAATATTTGGTGAAGCACCCTGTATGTTCGGTCACAAGTTGAAGAATATTATTTATCAAAGTGTAATTCTAGTTGGGTTTAATTTCGAGTAATCGGATTTCTATTCTCAAGTTACACGATTTAATATTAAATAATTCACCACAATTAATTGTAGCGTTTTTTATTGCTTAGGGATTTTAAAAATAGGGACAGGTTTACTTCTAATTTTCAATACAATTAAAATAATCGACGGAGGATGATACGTATTTAAACATTCATAGCTTCTTCGTTTTTATGTCAATCAACGAGTGCGAGCTATTAATACGTCAACGCGTTCGGAGCTAATTGCTCATGAAGAACACGAATTAATCTTGTGCAACGTTTCACGATTATCTCGGTCGATCGCTTTTCGCAGTGATTAGAAGTTATAATATCTGTTCAATACTTCGTACACGTAGTTTCATGAAAACCCCGAAGCCTCTAAGAATTTCTAGGCAACTTCGAACAATCTAATTAGTAATTATCTCTTAATTTTACTGCGAGAATAATTTCATAAAATGCCTCTATTAAACTAAACACGATTAAAAAGTCGAAATAGAGCAACAAATTGCGCATTATAAATGACGTAACAGTGAGATTGAGTAATACAATTCTTCCTGAAATCCTTACGTCGTTTTTTGCCTTCTAGGATTTCATGGAAATTCGCAAGAGGATTGCACAGGGTTTTTTCGACATAACGAAACGCGGTGTGGACGAGGCATTACAATGTACCGAGCACGATTCCGAGTCCGTGCGCCGTTCACCATAAATCCGGGAAAATCTGGGTTAATTATACTAATGGCGGTATAAGGCGAGCTTTCCTACCGGCGACCTTACCGGAAAAAGGCGAGACCGGGTTACTTCCCGGGCACGATCATTAAAGCGATTTTACTCCGCGAGCCAAAAACAATATCCCTAATCTAATGGAACCGATATCCCGTTCAGACCTCCTGAAAATGAATAATTCGTTTAACGAGAAAATAATATCTCGGGAAATCTCGTTGTGCAGAATTCCAGTTCCATTCCAGTACGCTTTTTCCAATTACGAGATAAAACGGTCTAATAAAACGCCCCTTGCGTTGTCTTAAAAAATAGCAAAAGAAGTATCTCTATTTAGATTGAAATTATTAACATGCACTTTTTATGATTTGGAATTACAGCTGCACTTCACTTTCTAAAAGCACGTTGAAAAAATTCTGTACGCACCTACCTTTTGATGAGCACTTGCGCGTAAATCGAGGCGACGACACCCCTATTTTGTTTTCCAAGCCGACACACAAAACCGTACAGTGTCCCTACAGTAATTTCATGTACAATAACAGCCCCCGCCCGGATTTAAACAAAAACTCTGTTTATTCTCGCATATAAAGAAAAATGTGGGAGTCTCCCCAGTAAAATGAATTGAAAACATACACGAGTGGTCAGACGACGTTACCCGGCGAGGTGGACGCGAGGCATGTCCTCCGTTGGTCCCAGTTCGATCCTCGGGTATCTACCTCTTGCGGAGAGTCGCAGCTGGTTAAGAATCGGCGGCGACGACGTCCGTGCCGGTTCTGCACGTCGAACAAACTGATCGTTCGCGGCGGCCTCGTGGTAAGCCGCACCACGCCACGGCACGCAGCTACGGCCGGCTTACTTCCCTCGTCTCTCTTTTCTTCTTCGTCCGGGCACCGTCTTGGCTGCCGGCCTCTCCTTCGTCGTACTCGGAGGACAACGGCGGCGACGTGTCCCGTAGCCACCAGGAGGGGACAAAACCCGGAGAAGTGGCCTCCACTCTGTTTCTGACTCACGATTCTGACGGTACAGTGCCTGATAACACCAAGCTCATGCCAATTCTGATAACACGCATTCGGCTTCGTTCGAAAACTTCTTTCAGCGATTCCCGTTTAATCCTCGAGATAAAAGGGATGAATTTTCAGGTCGATTCTAATAATGTTCTTTATTCTCTTTGACGAGGTCTTCATATTTTCTATTTGATAACAGATATCCTGTTCCTTTGTTAATTAAATGATATCCTTTTATTGTATTTGAGTGACGGAGATCATCGCAGATATTGGAACATTGTTTTAAATATGTATTATGTTCGAAGACTGAACGCAGGTGATGTTCGTTCGAGGGAAACCGAGGCGATAGCAGAACGGACTGTACCGTGATATGGGGACGTTGGCGGAGGAGGGAGAGGGCATACGCAGGGGCCACAGATCGGTACGCGGACCCAACTGCGAAACGTAACCTTCGATTGGTAAAAATTCGAGTCCGGCGAACGGCCAGACCTTGTGCTCCGTATAATTCTTTCGCAATAAACCTGGTACACGCGCACGATCGGCCGCCTCGAAGACCCGTGTAAAATCGTACCCCTTCTACTGGTGTTGGCCTCTCGGTACTGGGTCTCCTCTCTTCTTTAAGCTTAATTACATTTCGAGAATCACCGTAGTAAATGGACCAATATCTGTTCGCATAATTTTCGGTAATAATACCGATGTAATATGTGCATTATCTTGCGAATGGGTAGAAATTGTAACGTGGAAATTGGGACGTTCGTTTTATAAACAATTGCGAGATAAAATTATTTTTAACCGAAACCTAGAATCCTCGTTTGTAATTTTTTAATTGAATTTATTGAAAAGCTTGTCAAGTCGCGTAATTTAAATGTCGAATACAGAGTACGTAGAATAGATGAAATAATTAATATCCTGGCACGAAGCACCGTACGTTAGAGGCAGTAACTCAGAAGCTCGGCACAGAAGCGTGACGTCTATTACTTGTTTTGGTTTCAACAAATCAGTCATTATCCAATTAGGGAAAACGTAAAAGGCGCATGAGAAAAAGGAATAATTCCAAGCGCCACTCCTTGGGTCGTAAAAAAAGGTAGCTCGAAGCGGAGCGAGTCGTCGAGCGGAGCTCTAGGCGAGTGGATACGATTTCCAGAAAGAATTGTTACGCATCCTGAGCTGAGGTTCGTCTGTCGGTTGCGCAGAGATCGAGAAGGCGGCCTGGCCTCGTCGCCGAGGAACTAGACGGTCCAGTTCTCTGTCAATAACTGGAGCGGCGAAGCTCGGGTGAATCGATCTCATTGACACCGGATTTGCCGGGAACCTCTAGCCTCGTTCTACGAGCTGACCTACTGCACACGTCGCGTTGCGTCGCCGCTGCTTGCCGCGCTTCATCGTGCGCCAGCATCCGTCATTCCATTCTCCAAATTATCCTTCCTTTCTCCCGATCTCCTCTCCGCAGATGCAAAGTCTCGGACTCTCTATGATTCCAGTTTTACGCTAACAATAGTTTATTAATCTCTTTCTCGTTTTTATAGCAGAAACCATTTTTCATAAATTATATTTCTGAATTTTCTAATCAATATTGATTGAAATCCTCTTGACTGTTGGTCTTCAACTCCGCACGGGTACAAAAGCGAAGCGTGTTACGTGGCTGGCCGATATTTATCCATGGAGCCCGTTCTCAACGAGAAGGAGAGCGAATATCAATCAAATTATTACGGCAATCTGGTTCTCGTGACAGGCCCGAGAGCAGTTTCCTCGGTACAATGGCAGCGGTGTCGTAATGTAATCCCTCGTCCGATTGGTGAGACGCGTGAAAAACGTATCACGGATGCACCTCGGCGTGGCGGTGGCAGTTAGATGGATTTTCGTGAAGTGATCGTACTCCCGACGAACCGTACGGTTATTTAAACAATAGTCGAACGGTTGGGAAACTAGGCTGCGCCTCGGAACTTCTTCGAACGCGCCGGAGTTAATCACGATTATTGAAAACGGATTATCCGTGGTGCAACGCGGCGAGAATTATTCCCGGTTCTGGGAAAAGTTCGATGCTTTTCAAGCGAGTTGTACGATATATCTAACAACAAAAAGTTGAACGTTTCAAGCGGAATATCGAATATTGTTCGCTCTCGTGTTAAGCTTTTATGAACCCTTACATAAAAACAATGAGAAAATATTGAAATTTTAACAGCTACTAGATATTAATAAAACACTGTAAAAA
>NW_017177087.1:699438-719976 GCF_001652005.2 Ceratina calcarata
TGCAACAATGAGAGAAATTTTAATTTTGTATAATTCTTAATATATGGTTTAAGAATATTTTAAAGTTGAAATGATGTCAATTTAAAATATACAATAAAAAGAAGGCAGAAGTAAGAATTATAGGACATGTAATCTTACGGTTCATACAATCTCAAGGGATGAAAAAATCTAGGTAATAAAAATAATTTATAATTAACTGCATTTATACACAACTTAAAAGAATGCATATTTAAATAATTAATCATTGAATTGAAGAAGTGAATTTTTAGTTAAACAAGGTGAAAGTCAAGAAAATGAAAAAAAAATTACAGAACTCGTCGAGACGAAATTGGAGGCGTAGAGCCGAGCGAGCGAGGGAACGGGTGGACGAAAGAGCGAGGTAAAACCAAGGTAGGTATCCCGCTATCAGTAACGTCAGTGGGTCAGTTAACAACGGGGTCAGCCGAGGGCGAATCCAGACTGCGGGTCAACCAATCGCCTCTCGTACGGCCCCGTCCTCCTGACAATGACTATTAACTGTATATGCACCCACAAAACCAAATTCGCGGTACACACTACGAATTTCAAGTTACATACAGTATGCGGTATTCGAGAGTAAAACTACTGCAACTACCGTTGACAAATATCTCACGGTAACTCTAATAAAAAAAAAATATAAAATATGATTAGATTTAAACTAATTTAACTTCATTATAAATTTCTTAATAGGCAACAATGATTTCAAATTATTTTCCTAATTCCAAAAGGGTTTACGACCGCGTCAAAGTCGTTGATGAAAAACGAATTGCCGTTCTCATTAACATCGAGAATAATTACTGGGATTTTATGCGCGGTCAAGAAAGAGGGCAAGGAGCAGTAAATAAAGCAGGATTTCATTACTGCGGGTTATGAACGCGATTCGATTCACCGGTGAACTGAACTCTCAGCATCGTGCATACGGTACCGGGCTTCCGGCTACGAGCCGCGTAGCGGTCGCTCTTTATCGCGTAGCGATTGTGACTGTGATTAATGAATCCGAGGTTAATCTACCCGCCTTTTGTTCCTCCTGATTCTATCTCGCAACACCACTGGAATTAAGCCGTACCATAATTCCAAAGGACTCCAAACTGTTGCCGATTAAATTGTGCTCTCCATATTAACACATCCTTTAAGAGATGGTCAATAAATTCCATGATTCTGCCATAAATATTAATACCCAGAATCGTTTCAAACATGAAAACATTTAATTATGAAATACACTGATTTTCAAGTTTACTATCTGTACCTACTTTTTGATTAAAGTAACTGTATTGCTGATTTTAATATCAGGCTCGGGATCATTAAAATGCCAGGAGGAAAATTCGTGTCGGCGTTTGAGAAGAAGTTGGCTGACCCATGAGAGGTGCATCGTGGAGAGCGACCACGCGGAGGGGATACCCCGGCTGTTTTTCATTACCACGGATCTCCTCTTGGGAACTAGCCGGAAGACCGGAGAGCACAATTGCTCCAGGTGGGGGATAAATAAGGAGTAGGTGGGCATGACGAGATGAGACGAGAAACAAGACGGAAGGGGGTCACCGGGACTCTCGGTCGTCGAGAGTCCGGGTTCGTTTCTCTTCTCGCCTCACCGGAGGCTACAGCTCGTTCGTCGCTAATGAAATAAAACCTACTCACCCGTCGTGTGAACGAATTAACATAAATATAGTTACACACCAATCCAGTAAACCACATTTATCTAAACAAATTACATGGTATCGAACTGACTGTATTTTTTAAAACTGTCAAACACGACGAGTAATTTATAATAACTAAAGTAACTTTCGATATTAATTAGATATTAATTTTTATCCATAAACGAGGCGCGATTCCTTTCGTTCTAGTCTAGATAAGAGTCTGATGTTTCTCGTGGCGGATAATAATCGACTTCGGCTTCTCTCGATAATTCTTATTTATATTTTATACATACATAGATTTCTTTGAATATTTACAAGTAGTTCGTCCTCCCCGCTTAATTCATAATCATTTTTCTGTATGGGACTCCTCCGATCAAGGGGGAGGGGAAAACCAGAGCCCGTCTCGAGTCTCACTTACCCTCCCGCGATAACACTTAACTGCTAATTGTGATTATTTTACACTCAACATTGATAAACACTCAGCTAATTAAATTTTCTAGCGTTTTGTTTATGTTGTTGTTCGGATCTCTGCCTGCGTCTCTTGTCCAACGTCTTATTAATTCGTTCACATTGATTTACGCGCCGATAGATTTTTCGTATCCCTCTTTAAAAATGCGTACCGATCACGTTAAATATTACGCCTGCGACAAGTACGCACTCTGGTAAAATATAGTAAAAATCTTACATTTTTTCTTTGTTCAAACATCCACTCTATCTCCCTTTGTTTCTTCGATAAAAAAATATGCGCGTTGTATGCTTTTAAACTAAGGTGGCCCCACGACGATACCACTGTTCGGCCGGTTCTCACGCGAGTCGAATTTTGCGTTTTCGATTATGATCAAGGACGGATCTCAACACATTTTTCGATTAACAAAATCTTAATTTTCCTCTCTATCATAGCTAATTAAATTCATCGAAGTTCGGTTACACAAACGTCGTATTAACCGCGTTTCAAATGTGCGGCAGGTATCGAACAATGGTATCACGTAATCAGGGTGTATTTTACAATCGACTCTGCACCACGTTTATCACCAATGCGTCTAAGTCGCTTATCAGGAAGTCCTCGAGAGTGAATTCCATAAAAATAAAACGTTCCTTATCAATACGTCTCAAACACCATCGGATTCGTCGCGCGCTCCCTCGTCAACGGAACAACGATAAATAATAATTAAATACACTCGTCCGACGGAGAAAACAGTTTCGTACATGAGAAATATATCACACACTCCTTCCCTCGACGAACAACAGAATTTTACTTGAACAACAGAGACTGAGATGCCTCGCAGTAATAAAATGTACACCGACTCATCGCGTGTTCAAGGATGGACGTAAGGAAAATGTTCCCGCGACTACAGTTATGCAATTTACGTAGTACACTTCACCGTGTCGATTTCGAATAAAAATCTTAATAACCATTAGTAATACTCGTTCGTTTATCTCTACGCAAACAGTCTATAAGCCTCTTTTATTCTGGATCACGTTTCTCGCCTACCACTGCCCTAGCCGCTGTTTCTCTATTTTATTTAATTAAGCACCTCAAGTGAATCACTCCTCTCCGTTGAATGGGTCAGGACACCTTTCATTGTTCCCATCGTTCGCGGACAAAAAGAAGAAACCAACGGACAGGAATCTTTTTCTCATTTATTTTAATGCGGACGCGGTGTTAACAGACTCGGCGGAAACTTGATCGTGCGAGAATAAATTTCGATTTGCCGAGTCTGATAACAATGGCCCGTGCAAGCTCGTGTTAAAATAAATCCACAGATGGTCAAGTGAATTTAAAAATATAAATATAAAATTTCTTCTATCGTTGAAATAGTTTATGCTCTAGTTTCTTTTTATTCGATGTGTCCACGATCTTAATTCTTAATAACTCCTACGGTCTGAGTCCGAATGGGCATATAATTTAATGAAACACTTTTATACAAATAAAGAACATCTAAAAATCGCATAGTTAAGGACGTGGAGGGAAAGGAAGGTCTTATTCGAGGTAATGTTTGGACACATCGAACGCAATTGGGACAACGAGATCTCTTAAGCATTTCACATCCAGTGACGCTTATATCGAGTAAAACACTGAGATCGGTACCTAAAATATATGTATAACAGTACAATATACCTTGAGTATTATTCGCCCCTCAGCAACTATTACGGCTCGTAGTCGAATCGAAAAAACTCCTGTTGGAATGTACTCGGATGGGGTTCTCGGCTAAATGTATTATAATTGATGTTTTCATTTCTCCATTCTCCCGGACGATAGTCCTCCTTCCCTTTCGCTCCGCTATTTAATTACGCGGTAGCTTATTTAGAGCCTCGAGAAGATAGTACGACTAAAAGTCTTCCTCGTACAGCCAAGCGTTTGTCTTTATGTACACCTGTATAAATTCTGTACCCCGTGAACGACTAAAGATCTATACATCCCACTTTGTATTAGAAAAGAAACAAAAAAGAAAAGATAATTTCTTACGCAAACAAAAAAAATTGCTATTTCTATCTTGACGTGAAATTCGGGGTACGGAATGCATTCAACTATGTAATCTTTGGCTTCTATCGCCAATCGTTATAACGATACGCGGCGTTCTTCATACTGGCGGACATAGTCAACCGCGATGAAGATTATTTTTTTTTATCAATTTCCCTTATTTCAAATAATATTTCTTGTTTTCATCTAATTAAATCCCGGTTGCTTATGCTACAAATACGCGGTGTGCTTGCTGCTGTGCTCGAGGGCCGCGAGGACGTCTTGTTTCTGTCTCACGTATAGCCTGCCCTTTTTCCACGGGTTCTGTAGTTGAAGCAGCTTGAAGTCGTCCCTGAGGCAACGCTCCCGGGCGCCGATCACAGCGACCAGACAGAAGTTCGGTAACTCGTCAGCGGTGTAGATCGGTCCCTCCTGGCCCTTCAACACCACGGCCATATTTAACTGCTTGACAACCAGGTTGACGACTTCCCTGGCCGTGGTTCTCGGGGTGACATGTAGCTTCAGGCTGGTACCAGAAGCCAGGCCGGTCTCATAGGCCGCGTAAACCTGCAAAGACACGTCGATTCCTCGATTAGACATCGTATAACACTTGATCGCGGATCGGACAAAAAGAGAGATCGTAAAATCCACGTGAAATCGATGCATATGCAGTGACATTCAGCTGACAGCACGTTGCTCGATGCATCCACTCTTCTTTCATGACGAATAATAAATTAATAGTAAGATTAACAGGTAAAACGGTGAACGAGCCCAATGAGAATTAATAAAAAAAAAGATTGCTCGCTTAATGCTAAACACACTGTTAATCACGACTATGAAAATGATCAAATCGACAGATATTTTAATTAATTTACTAACACGATTAACAGTGTACTGAAGTAAAGACACACAGTATTATAATACGAAACATTCAGATTAAAGATATATAATTCTCCTCGATTATGATTTATTTAAGAAAGAAAAAAATTACGAGAATTGCGAAGATTAAAATGTAAATACAATTTATAAATTGTTATAAATCGATTGAGATTATTTTATTGCACGATTTGAAAACAGACGAAATTTCATGCTATGCTAGATTGATAAATACATGAAAAGCAAAAATTTCGAAAGCGCTCAAGCGTTTGCGTTTTGGATGACGGCTTACTCATAATTTCTGCTACAACGGTCTGCACTAGAAGACCAACTGAGCCGTTTTTAATTAGAATCGGGTTAGACTTGTGTTCCCTACAAGGAAAAATATTATTTAAACTCAACGATGGTGTAACGGCAAGGTTTTGCGGCCGACGGAATCGTCTTCTTTATTCTCTAATGACGTTTACGCAAGGGATAATTCCTTGTCAAACGAAAAACCACGAGACGCAACTTGTTAATCAATCCCAGATCATTATAATCGTAGCTCGTAATTACTACTCGGTCGAAAAATACTAGGCAACTATGACAACACAACTGTTACTAATATACGTTTCTTCTTTCATGACCCGTATATATCTTTAGTAACTGTATCCATTTACCAAATTACCGGTTTAGACTGAAGGCAAATAATTACCTGGAGAATACCAGGCAACGGAGCTGGCATCAACGTTGCCTCGTCCTTCTCCTCTTCCAATTGACTTTCCAGAGATCCGGTGGCCATAGCTGCCACACTGGCCGTAGGCTTGGATGATTTGCTTTTGACGTGGCTGCTTTTTATACAAACGCTTGAGTTAGGCGTCGAATACTCGTCGCTGCTTAACGAGTGCAGGCTGTCGGAATTGGTGTTGCTGACGCTTAGCAAGCTGGTCGTGTTCGTCATGGCGGTGGACACGCTGAGAAGCGAGCCACCGTAGATCATCGGTTTTATGCTGAGCAAGGGACTTGTACTGGCCGACGCCGATGTAATCGTGGCCGACCTGTTTCTCGGGCTGTGCTTGTACTTGGTCAGAATCAAAGTGTCCTCGGACTTGGAGGGTGGTAATCTCGTGTTTTGTAAAGGAATCAAGTGATTGTTGCTGCCAGTGCTGGTGGCGTTGCTGAGATTACTAATGCTGCTCATTGGCACAGAGGATTTCGGTGGTTCTGAGCCGGTCGACACGTTCGAGGTGTTACTACCTTTACGAACGTATTGACCACTGGGCAATTGCTGTTCGCTCTTGCTGAATTCGGTGGTGAGAAGGTTCGACGAGGAATTGGTCACGTTAGGCCCTGGCCAGCTGCCTCTACCCGGACTAGACTTCACAAGCTTAGGATCGCGAGGTGGTAGCTGTAATAAACTCCTCTTTAGACTGTTGCTGTTGCTGTTGCTCTTGTTCCTGTCTAAGCTGAGCAAGTGTTTCATGGAAATTCCAACCGTCTGCGATGACACCTGTCGATCACGAACATCGTTTAATGTCTCATTCTGAAATTATTTTAACAATATTGGACAACAGTCGAACTTACTTGCTGAGATGATCCACGATCCCTCGCAAACGTGATCACGTCTATTAGCCATCTGGCTCCCTTCCACACGGTGTTCACTTGACTCTGGAGCTCCTGCAACCTGGCTAACTTGTCTTTCGCTACGCTCAACTCCAGCGAGCTGAAAGCTTCTCTGTGGTTGTACTGAGCTTGTGCCGTGTCTAATTCCAAGATGCAACTCAATCTTGAGTATCTATTTATCACCTCTTTCTGATAGGTATTCAGGTGGACCATTTCGAATACTTGGATAGGCAACGATAAGAGGTCACCACGTTGAAGGAGGATCTCCCTGGTTCCGGGCACACAACAGGCAGTTTCTGCCGGAGGCACGGCTATCAAGAAAGACACGTCGTGACTGAGGTCGATTACTTCGGCGTCGTAGAGCCGATGGACCAACGAATCGTCGTGACTGATCTCCATGTAATTGAACAACCGCCTCGACGTAGCCGCGACCAGATCGACGAACAATTTCTGCTGTTCCGTGCCCTCGTTCGTCACGTTCTCCTTCTCCTCGCTGTCCTTTACCGAAGCTTCCGACGCGTACAGACGAGTTATCCTCTTCAGATAATCCCATTCTTCGCTGTGGTGACAAATACATATTTAGAGAATTTTGTAGATCTAATTAATTGTTGATAAAAGGACGATTACTTACGCAGAGACATGCGGGTTGTCTCGAATCTTGCAGTGAGGCAGAACGTTCGGCGACTTTGCTGGTACCACGAGTTGTATCAAATCTACGCTGCTCTGCATTTTTAGATAACCAAGATAAAGTCCCTTTGACAATTTTATACTGCTGAGTTGATGATAAGTCATCTGCTCTTGTATACTGGCGATCAGAATGTCTGCCACGTTGCTGTCCTCATGTGTGATCACCTTCTTCGTTACCTTACTCAGCGGCAACCATCTGCTGTTCAATACGGAGATCAACTTTGGAGATTTTATATAATTCACTGTAGAGAAGACCAGAGTGCCTTGGACGTCTCTGATGGGTTTATGGTACAGTTGGCCAAGATCCTGTATGCACAACGCCGCCTAGAAAAATCCGACAATCATTTTTAGTTCATTCTACCCGTTAAAATCTGTTATTACTCATGTGAGACGGACCTGCATTTGCGCGGCAGCCTGCAGGAGTTTTATCCTGAAATGATTCGTGGAGCTGCTGTGGCTCTTCTCCATGTCCTGTCTGAGGACCTTGACGTCGTCCCAGGTGCAAGCGACTTTCATCAGCCAGTGGAAGTCATTGTAAATACAACTAGGATAAGTCTCGTCGATCTCGATCACAGGCAAGAAATCCTCGTTGGTGACCAACACTTTGTCCTCGTGGTAGAGTAAACAGGCGAGGAACACGCCGCGTCTCAAATTCTTCTGGAACTTGCTGGTGGCCGTGAACAGCTGCTTTATCGTCGTCTTCTTTTTGTGATTCCGCCTCTGAACGGCCGGTGTCTCTTGGGTGTACTCCGGCCGCCTTATGTCCGTGAACAGGGTGTTCAATTGTTCCAATCGGCCGGCAAACCTTGGCAGCCTGCCATCGATGTCCCTCCAGCCTGGAACAACACGATTTGCACGTCTTATTATTGTCCGTGACTGCGTTCCGTCGTTTCATTCGGGAGAAACGGACGATAAACAGTTGCTGACGTAACAATCGGGACGTGCGAGATGCGAGCTTTAAATTTGACTCCTAATTCGATACGCGACCGAGCGAAATCCGGACGTGATCTGAGTCGTAGATCAGATCCGAACACTGAATAAAATTGTAACAACTTTGACGTAGCAATTTCTTCTCGTTTACGATTTCATCTAATGTAATGTTCGTGATCAAATTGAAGGAATTCAAGGCGATCTTACTGCTAGGCGTCACGTGGGCGGGCGTAGAGTTCCTAAATCTGCTGTAGCCCTTCAGGTTTCCAGCAGCGGCTCGGAAATAGTACTTCTGCCCCTGGATAAGATCGTCGATTCTACACTCGCGTTGCTTCATATCTAACACCTCTCGCTCGCCGCAGATCGCTGAGAAATCCTCTTTGGTGCTCCACTGAACTTTGAATTTCGTGCAGATGGGCGAGTCGTGCGAATCCGGTTCCTGGAACCTCATCGTTACAGAATTCGTCCCTGTAACGTCCACCGCGACTAGGAAGGGCATGTCTGGTGGCCCTAGGGAAAAATTCACTTTTTATTTAAGGACGCATATTTTTTAATTTAAAAAATACAAAGAAACACCAGTGGACTAACTGCTAAGGAATTTACCGTCGAATACATTATACAAATTTATTCGTACATCGAGTATGAATGTTTCGACGCATGGGAGTATAAATATGTATTTCTGTAAAGCTTACTCGCTTGATCGAACCCGAGCAACATTTTCCTGAGCGCCCTGGCTCTTCTCTCCCAAAGGGCCAGCTGCTTGTCCTCGGCGCTACCGCCGCATCCCGTGAGATTATTATGCTGGGATGAAAAACTTGATCTATGACTGCTCGGTGGCTCGAGAAGGGTGGAACCCCCGCTACCGGAACTGCTACCGCCGAGTTCTTGAACTCTGTGTTCCGCCTCCGACAGCAACGAAGCCAAATGACTGCCCAGGGACTCCGGAGATTTAACTACGCAACCAAGTCAAAATATTTTGCATTCAATCACTGTAATACATCCCTCGTCATGATTTAACATCGCGTGGATTATACAATTTATATTACCCAGTATTTTAAAGGAAACTTATTTAAGGAAATAGAGTTAGATAAAAAATGTTTCGATTTGACTTAGAATTTTTATAAAACGTTATGAATGGAATTTGTTATGGAAAGTTGTTTAACTAACAATTCGAAGAGCATTTTTACTGGCAGAAGAAACGTGTGACTGAATTGTGCTAATCATCGGATAATTTCGAGGTAACAGAGAGCGGGAAAAAACGCTGATTGGACCGATTCACTTGTTCCTGATATTTGTGAATGAAAAATCTGCGGTAAAAGTGTATCCGGGTGCGACAGTTGCGGCTGAGATCGCCACCCGATTCCACCTCGATTCTATCCGCACCCGGTATCGATTTCCACTTTCTATACACGCACTACCACCGAAGGGATTGTTTTACAACTTTCGACACCGTTTTTATAAGAACCAGCTTGCGGAATACCAATAGCGTAAACTTTCTTCGAGCCATCAAACTTTTTAATTAAGCATTCAATGATCGATGAAGAAACCAATAAAAATTTAGGAACGTTCATTGGATTTTGATTTTTCTAAGAAATGGCAGGAAGAAAGAAGAGATTTTAATGCCAGCACATATCATGCTAGCCAAGACTTATTAAAAATATTAATAATTGTTTTTAGTTTTTGTTTCATATGCAAACTATATATGTTCAAATTAAGCAGATAAATGTTAATAAAAAATTATTAAAGAAATATCTAGTAACTGTTAAAATTTCAATGCTCTGTCATTGTTTTTATGTAGTTATTGTTCATACAATCTTAATTCAATACAACAGCTATACCTATTATGTATTTCACTTTTGCGACACAATTTATGAAGAGAACAAAGGAGCCTTTATAAAGAGCCTTTATAAGGAGCACAAAATTAATACAAAACACGTTATGAAAAGATAAAGAGCTAATGTATTAAACATTATAAACTATGTCTTTAAGTGTAATAGTAATATAATAATAAAACGATTATACTGTTATTGGATTATTTAATTTAAACCAGAATCTAAGTTTCAAAATGGAATTACCACACAAGAAGGGAAATTTGAAGTACATGTAAATTATTCTGGGAAACTTCATGACATTCAATCAGCAGGCTGGATTTCCATGGTTTAACAATTCGGAGTTCAAAGCTTCCAAGTCTCGTTTCGAAAATAGTAATCCTGATTGCGCCGAGTATCTCACCGCTTACATTTCGTAATAGCGTTAAACGTCAACGTCGGACGATCGATTTAACCACAGCCGTGAGTGAAAACTCTCCTGCTCGCGAATGCGATGACCACCGTGCAAACCCGCCGTGTATTACCGATGCCGTTAATGAGAAACGTGTAACCGTTACGGATTTCGTCGATAGATTTATTTATGCAAATTGGGATCGCCATGTAAACTAGGGATATAGGATATTAATTTGTTGTGTGTGAGTCAATAGGTCCTCGCAGCAACGAACTACATTAAGCGGATTCGAAACGATTGTGTCCTGCCCGTAAATTTAATTAGTATCTTCGAATTTCATTTGGTAGGTATATCATTTGTGAATCATACATATGAGTAATTAAAATCATTTACTATATCAATTATTCTTATATTCCTTCGAATTGATTATTCTAATCAATTTGGAATTTATTTATTTAATTTATTAAATTAATTTGGAATAAATTTAAGAATAATTTAATGTTTAACTGAAATTACTTAAGGAACAGAGTTACAACTCAGTTTTCAAAAATCGCAGGATATAATAAAATAAAAGCACATTTGCAAAATAAAATCTGATAAAATAATTTAATTGAATAGACTGTTCCATTAATTGGAGACTTTTTATGCGTGACGTCATGCGTTTATATGAGCAAAGCTCTTAGGCTCTCGACCCATCGAGAGTTTAATTATCCTGCGGTTGCAATTGTATCCGCGAATGGTCAAGGGAAAGAGGAAAGGTTGGTGAAAAGTCCTCTCCGATATCCTTTCCTCATATACACACACGGCGAGGCACATCCCCATTTTATTTTCGTCTCGCCGCAGTCGAAACGCAATAAACCTCGACGGCACTTTTATTGTAGACTACGGAATCCTAATTGGAATCTCTCCCTTTTCCCGTCCACTCCGAATCATTTCCGTTCTTTTTCCCCTGATCGACCTCGTTGCCGTTCTTCGATACACTCTTACTTAAAACTGCCTCCTATTTATAAACGCGGACACCGTTTCACAGTTCATTCCCAGCCCTTTTGTCCTCGATTACTGTATTGTCGCGTAAACGCCACGAGGCAATTACGACCGGGTGCAAATGAAAAGTGACTTTCGAAAACCGTTCATGGAACAATTGTTTCTTTTTTTAAACGACAGGACAACCGGGAGTTTTATGTGGGCAGTTTTTGTAAAAACACAACAAAAAGACCTTCGTTCGATTTCGAAGTTAGCCGCGAGAAAAAAATATGATATTGATTTAAAAAATAAAACTTCGTTTCCAATCGTTACACAAAAGATATCTCTCCGTAAATATATACGCGCACGCATTCGCTCTATTTATTTAAATGTTACAGAAAAAACAAAAAGAATCCGTATTTTACCAAACATACAAGAACTTATATTTTCAACACGACATTATTTATTTCATAAATCATTTTTAAATCGGAAGTCAACGAAGCGTGTGTTAATTACGTGTTATACGTGCGCGCAATAAAAAAATATCAGATTCATAAACGTTCAAATTTCATTTTGCCTCTCACACGCGTTTATTCTCGCCCTTTGTGTATTTTGCAAAATCGTCGATTAAATTTGTCGATCCCGCGGCTAGCGGATGCACGCGGAATCGACAAAGCCGGTGGTTAACGAATGGAACTTGTAATTGTAATTGATTGCGTTGGATATGCATATACTTACACTGATTGCCCTCTTGCGCGCCGAACGCGACTAGCATTTTTGCCAGCGGCCTATTGTTGCTAAGCACTGCGACGTCCAGGGGTGACAGGCCGTCGCTATTCACGCTGAAAATACAATTTAAACACCTATGTCAGCTCGCGTGAAAAGATTGATCGCCCGAGTTGAATCCGAATAAGTGCTTCGTCGTGTTCATAAATCTGGTGTTCAACTTTGACCGATATAAGATTCAAAGGGTAAACAAATAAAGGGTGAAATTAGGATCAGTAAGATGATTAGTAGATTCCTTCGTGATTATAGGAAATCCAATGCATCTAATAAGAATTAGTATTATGAAGCCAATCTATTTTTATATTCCTCAAATATCAAGCTTCTTTATTTAGATTGTATGAGCTCTAAAATCTCTAATAACATGATAAAGGACTATGATCAATATTTAAAGCGCTGATCTTTTGAGGAAAATTATATTTACAGAGGAATAAGAAAGATTAGAAAACGAAGAAGATTAGAAGAAAAAGAGTTTCTTTTGTATGTGAATTATTTATATTTTCTGTGTATGTAGTAATTGTCAGATACAAAAAAGGTCCTATGCAACTTCCTTCTAACTCCACTCATTAAAGAATAATCAGCTTTGTTATTTTTTTTTACCTAACTAAGGGTTCATACAATGAAATGATATAGAAATATATTTTTGACAATTTATCATGAAATAGATCTGATTTGAATTAGAACAAACAACAGATGGAAAATCAGAGGCGTTGACATGGAAAGCAGCATGATTAAGCTTTTGTGCGAGATCTAATCGGCGTCAATTTCGTTCTTGGCTAAACGCGCTTTCGCGGACTGCTACTAGTAAACGTGAACAAAGAGAAGCGAAGCGGATAAACGGATTATCACGGCGGCGAATGGACAGCGACGATTGTGCAAGGGGACTACTAATTCATAAATCCAGATTATTACGACGTTCGATAACGCGTTAGACGTTTATATTGGCTCTAAACGTCTTTCGTCGTCGATCTATCCGTTTTTAAATCAGACACCAAATCGTTTCATTAGACATAATGGATTCATACCTTTTTCTGTTCATAAGAGTTGAGACCAAATCTATACTACGTATTACATGAAATAGATGAAAGAAGTTCGCCAGTTAGGAGGCAACCATGGATACATGGGATGCTACATTTTGGACGGACTGTACATGATTTTCTTAATAAACAATTCCTTCAACGGACTTCCTTAGTTAGCTCCCTAAGTCACCTAACTTAAGGTTGTATGAGCTGTAAGATCTCTGCCAAAAATTTAAGACGAATGGAAACCTAGCATTATAGCAGAGGGAGGAATTTTCGAAAAATTATTATAACTATCGCAATAAATCACAAATATGTTTAATACTAGAGCTGTTGATGCATTTCTCTATTCAAAACCAATCATTTCGACTGATTTGACAGTTCTAGTGTTAAAAACATATATCTTTCCAATAAAGCATTGTCGTACATCAAATAAGAACTTTTTCAATCTATCTGACCTCGGCAGTTCGTATTATAAATTTAGTCTCAATTTTTTTTAACACCCCGTATATATCAATTATTATTAAAGAAGAGATCGTTGTAGATTAAAAAATGCGAGCACCAATTATGTAATAATAAATTGTAAAGTTATTCTGAAATACCGTCTGATTTCTATCCCTCCGGAGGAACATTTTTCTTGGAAACTTCGTACCGACGAGAAACTTCCGTTTCCACATTTTTCTCCCGTTTCTTGATCTTGTTTGAGTTACAAAAGAAAAAGTTCTTGAGCGCTCGGACGCTTGTATTGTTATATTAAATTCCCTGGATTCCATTTTAGATTTTCTCATTTACACCGCAATTCATAAGAACGAAATAAAATAGAACAGTCGAACCAACTGCATCGAAGCTTGATATAATAACCGTGTAATAAAACCGCGTTGGAGGGTAGAGAACGGAAAAATAATTACACAGTTCTCCGAGAGGGCATCAACCGTTACACGCAGGGAGCTAATAGATTGAGTGAATCACGTACTTCTGATGAAAGCTCGAGCGGCAAAGGTCGCGCGACGCGGAACATCCGTGTCTACGGTGTCCATCTAGTCAACGGGAATCTAATTATCGCCGGGAATCGCTAGTTTCTAACGAGCCTTCTGTCCCCCGGATCGATACCATTACAATCTGAAGGTCCGTGTAAGTGGAACGCGACGAAATGTGTACTAGAAGTCCGTCGCCATCGGGCGCCAATTAAACCGTGCTAACAGGATGTATTCCACGGAATCCTGGCTACCATTCTGCTTTTCATTAAACGCAGACGACGGTTAACGACGCAAGATTTCATTAATAATCGATGATCCGATCGGTATCGAGTTTCACGAAGGCTAAGCTTAATGGCTGTCGTAAAAATTCTTATTGTCTGATAGCTAATTAAAATCTGAACGAGCTGAGATAACACAGACATGGAAATTGTCCATCGATTCTTCGTCAAGTTTCATCGTTTTAACGAAATGATAATAGAGGTAATTGTACGGTGAATCATCTTGGGGAAAATTAGATGGACATTCTTATATGCAGGTGTTTTTGACAACACGTGCGTCCAATGTCAGAAATATTGTGGAATTTACGAGTGAACGTAAAAGCGGGGACGTGATATCTCGAGACCGGCTAACAAAATTTCGAACTTCGCCCGGTGATTCGTATCCCAAGGAACCGAGGTAACGTCCGGTTGGGGAAGCAGCCTGACGGGCTTTGTACGAGCAAGTCGAGTCTTCATCTCTCGCTAAACCGTCGCGAGTTAGCCGGGGAACTTTTTCCAGAAACAAATGGACCGGACTCTGAAATCTCGTAAATTTTTAAAGCGGTCGCCTCCCTCCCTCCCGAGGACTATGGCCCGCTTTATCGCTGATATATTCGTGCCGCTTTCGAATTTCCCAATGTCGACGTCGCTGCATAATGCATCTGTTATCAAAGGAATGCTCGTAAAACGGAACTGAATATATTCCCTCGCCGAGGGTTCGAAAGATTCAAATCGAACTGCTTCAAACAGTTTTTTACTTAAACGTGTACCGAATTCGATCCACGAGGTATCGAGTTATACAACGAAAAATATTGAGTCCATTCTCCGTATGAGAAAATAAAATTAAATTGGACGAACTATTAAAACGAGATAAGAGTCTTAGCCGGAGTTCAATCCGGTGTTAATTGGCTTGTTTTCAGGAGCTGTCGGTAAAATTAATTAACAGCAGCAATTAACCTACATTACGATCACGTGTAGTGCCACTGTTGGCCAGTTCTTTACGTCTCGAATCACTCGTCCCGGCCAACGTGCACCGGCCACGTTCTTTACACGATTCACAAAGCGGTCGAGTCTTGTTTTTGCCCGTTTTCCCTCGATACGACGTTTAATTAAGATGGCATGCACATGCGTGTATCTTTTATTCCGCGAACAATAATGGATAATTTCGCGACGATGGAAACATTAAACAAAGGGACGGGCGTGACGGGTTCCATTAAAACCGGAATATAATCGAAAGCTCACCTGTTCACGTCCACGTCTGTCGATTCCAAAATCGTTCTGGCTTTGTCCACGTGGCCATGCTCTACGGCTGCAAACAGAGCTGGAACCCAACAAAAAAAACAAGAGGAATGAAATCGAATCGCGACCAGCCTTTGCCAGCACTCGCGCTTGTTGCGAATCGCTCCCGCATTAACAATGGCTAGACATAATTGAAAATTTCACAGCTTTTCAAGTTTTAATCACATAATTTATAATAGAGTGGAACTGAAACTTCAACGTGAAATAATAAATGTTTCATATATATTCAAATGTGTTCGATAAATATCGTGAAAACAGGAAATTGGTGTTGAATAAATTTTTAAATTAAATCGTATGAAATAAATAAAATGAAAACAAAAGATACCATGCAGGTGTATGTTGAGCGACTGTGCCGTTAGGGGATTCACGTGTACCGACGATAAATTGTGCGACTGCTGATTTGCCTGGTGCTTTTTCTTCCCGAAACCCTCCAGGAACTCCATCCCTTGCAAAGAGTACAGCTCTGCGTGAACACAAACGAGAGAAACTGAATACACGTGAATAAAAGGAGGATCGATGGGAAACGGAGTCGTTTACGCGTAGCTAAATGAATCGCACGAACGCGCAAACGTATGAAAAATAAAGGGATTAAGGGAAATTTTTCTAGCGACTGTGCAACAGTATTAAACCCACTTTGAAGAGGGTTGCTGCGCCAGGCGACAACATGGAGCGGAATAATTTATCGCGTTATCTCTGAACGCGTTTGGAAATTAAGTGCGTGTCTTTGTAGAAAGCTGAACGCGAGGCGCGAGGCAATCTACAACGATCTAAACCCGTTTCCCTTTATTTTCTACAATTTCCTTTTAATTGAAACGCCAAGAAGTTCCCTCGCGGTGTCAATTAAAACAGTTAAGACATTTAAAAAGTAAATATAAAAAAAAGGAATTGCTATTTCCTTTGATTCAGTGAGGAAAAAGAATTCTCTTTGACCTTTTCACGTACAAAACCGTGTTAATTACATTTTATAATCTCGCATGAACATTTCTCAGAAAATAAGTTCTCAGGGATCGAAAGCCTGAGAAAGTCTGATAATAATCGCTTGGAGATCGGCCGATATGAAATATCGGCGGATGTAATTAAAAGTCTAATGGTCCGTACTTGATCCAGACGTGGTCGTAAAGAGAACCCCATCGCGTCCGATGAAGTCTCCTTGCTCCCTCGAATCTTTCGCCGGCTTCTTCCTCACGGACACTTTGTTGCGAAAGCTGCCGCCACGGGCGTTCGTCCAGAAGTTCGCGATATTGTCGACGGTCCTGATCCTGCAAGACTTGGACGAGCAGACCGAGGAGGATTTTTGAATTTTCTCCGGTGCCCCGCGATCCTTCGTTACATTCAGATCGACCTCGCTACGAGGAGGCTGCCAGTCGAAACTGCAGACTCTCGCGTTTAAATCCAAACTGATTGGTTCCTCATCAACGACAACGTCGTTCACCGACAGGCTCCTCGCTTTGGTATTGGTAAAGGAAGGACGAAATTCGTCCCTGTGCCCAAAATTCGCTTCGTCTTCCTTCCCACCAACGCGTTCCTCTCTCGGTCCCTCGGAGTTCACTACGATCGTTAATCCAACGTCATCTCGACGACGTTCCTTAGGTGAGGTTTCGTTCTTGCATTCGATTTCCCTCGCAACGTGATCTGAATGCTCCGGTTCGAACAGGAAGCTAGAGACAGACGAATCCAGCGAACTGTCCAGGCAAAAAGTAGGATTCTCATAGGAAACGTGCTCTCCGGGATAAAAGACATCCGTTCTCCCTTTGGGCGCAGACGAATTCTCGTCGTTGCTCCTCCATCGAAATACATGCGTCATCGTCGGCGACGCGACGTCGTCATTTCTCTTGGACGATTTCTCCTGATTCTTAAAAGATCCTTGCTCCCGTTTCTCAATTACCCTGTCGTTCAGACATAATTTACTCTTCAAGTCTCGGGCAATCCCGCTGGACTCCGACTCGGTCGGCGACGGAGAGTTTTTATTGCCTTCGCCACCGTCGTTTTTCAAAGGATCTTTGACCCTGTTTACGATATTCGTCGGGGGCGATTCCCGCACCGAGAAAAGTCTATCCGGTCGTTCCTTGACGCGCGGCGCCGAGGACACGTCGAACCCGACGTTCAAACGCAAATTCGCGTGCGTACGCAGCTTTGACATCAGCTTCATCGACGCTCGAAAGGACCTCGACCGTTTAAGGGTCGACATCCTGTCGCTGGACGATCGCCTCGACAGCAATTCCATTTTCGGGCTGGACACCGTAGATTTGCGAAATTTCATCTGGAGAATCCTTCGAGCTTCTATTATCCTTTCTTAGTAGACTTTCGTTTGCCTAAAGCTAATTCCCTGCTCGATGCAATTCCGTACGAGACCCATGAAACGTTACATAAAATAGACTCTTTAGTTTCGTGTATAGTTAGATATCGTTCTCGTTTCTTTGGCAAAGGAAGACTCTAGACGTTTCTCCTTGGTACTTTCTTTAGGCACTTCTTTGGTACGATAAAGCTGAAAAACGACGAACAACTCTGACCATGTCTTTCCACTGAATTAATTACTAACACTCCTTCTCTTGGTAAATAAAAAAACACGATGAACACATTTTCTCACGGAAAGATTAGCTACTCAAAAGGACGTCCGTAAAGTCAAGGCCGACGAAAATATTAATTTCTGCTAGGAAGATATATAAATGTTGGCCAGGATTACAGGTGGACGTGGCTCGCTTCCCAAGGTTAATACCTCTCTTTACGACGTCGTTAAGAGAAGGTACACGCGCAGTTGATCACGTTCGTACGTCTCTAATTGAAACGAGGAAAAAACAAGCAGGGCCCGTGTCTCTCAAGAAAGCAGAATCAATGCACTCGCTGAACTCGATAACCCAAATTGCACGATCCACGTGAGACCCAACGTAATTCCGCCTCATTTAATACCGTTTCGAGAAGCCCTCCGGTTCACCGCGTCGTCGTTGAATTATTCACCAAGGGGCACAGGTGGACGTCGTCGTAAAATTTCATATTCCTGGGAAACGGAACCGCAATTCTCGAGGATCACTCGACGCGAGACGTTAAATCGTCCACTGGGAAGTGACGCGGGTCCCGGAGGAGGGGTCGTTCTTCTTCCGAAGTGAAACAAAACGGGGGTAATCGATGCGCGAAGACTGGTTATCTCCGGAACGGACTTTATTATTTATATACTTAGGACAGGCACCCGGCCGATATGACCGGCACGGCGACCGCACAATTGGCCATTACGAAGAAGTGGCCTGGACGTCGTCGTCGCCTCTTCCTACTCGAGACGAGCCAGCGACAATTTGTTAGTCCAATCAAACTTATTGTCCGCGTCCGCGCCTCGTCGTTCACCGCTTACCCAAGATTGGGGGCATTGTATCCAGAATGAAATGTTCCTCAACGAAAATAAGGCAATCACGTCACTTTACAAAAAATAAAGTCACTACGATATAGACTTCATTTTTAATATTTTAAATATCTAATATTATTTGCACTCTCTTATGAATAAAAGCACTGAAGCAAAGAAACCTGCACTGAATATATAAAATTGTTTTATTAGATTGTGTGCAGACTCTAGCCTGTGCAACGGAGATACGAAACGACTGCTCGAATATATTGCGTATTTTATTTAACTGTTCCGAATAACTGATTGTCCACTACTTATCGCGTCACATTTTCCAGTGCGCGACTCTAAAGGAGAGGAAGTTCGTGCACTCAGCGAAGTGGCCAAGTTAGACCGTAACAGTGCACGAACTAACTCCCCGGCAATCGGGAAATCGATTAGGACGTACGACAGTTTATCAGAGAACGTGACGATGCTGTTAGCAAGTGATATAAATGATCTCGTGGGGTTCAGGAGAGATTCGTCCACGAGTCGTTAGGCACTGAATCACCGAATAAAGCAGGCTACATAGCGCGTTTATAAACATTATTTCAAAGAGCTTTCTCGAAAATCCCATTTTTAGTGTTCTGCTAAAAATTTATTAAATTTACTTATGAACATATGGCGTCTGTCTGTTATTGTCGACGAGATGTCCGTCAATCAAATACGAGGACTGATTAAAGGGAAAGCTTTATCGGGAACGATACTATGAAAAACAGATAAGCAATTAAAATACGCATGTACGTGGATAAAAGATTATATGAGAATTGTGGAACGAGCGGGAGTGAGTGGAAATTAAACAGAGGGATGAAAACATATTATAAATGCGTCGAAGGTTAGATAAAACAGTCGGACGATAATGGGAATGCATATGGTCGAATTGTTATTTTTAATCGGGAGAATGGGCGTGGTTAAATAAATTGGTTAACTGCAAAAAGAAGAAAAAAAAGATGCGAGAGGTTGTATCGATCGGGAGGAATGAAATCGCCTCTCGCTATGGACGTTCGAGTTCGTTAGGAGTTAACGAGGTAATTACGGCTCGACGAAATGATAATGGGATAATTAAAGTGAGGTAACTCGTAAAGAGGTAAAAGTAAATCGCAGCCAGATTGATTCGTCGTCGTCTGATTGAGAATTAAAGAATCAACAGACAAATTCAATCGTTTTATTTTATAGTGTTTATATTAAATTCTCTGATTTCGTGTTTGACTAGAACAATTTACTGATTTTTGTGAAATCGCTGCTAATACGTTTTCATCAGATCAATAAAAGTACAATTTGGGCCAATGAAGTTGATTAATTAATAACAGAGCTTCTATAATTACTCAAAGAACGTATGAAGAATTGAATCTTATGCTAATATTATGTCTTTATGTTTTTAAGGATGTATAGGCTATATACTTAAACAATGCTAGCATGTTGAATTTGTTACTATAGATTCCTAT
>NW_017177087.1:720219-732816 GCF_001652005.2 Ceratina calcarata
AATACATCCTTAAATGAAGTACATCCATACACGTATTTAAATTAAAAAGAAGTGGAAATCGTCTTCTTCCAAAACCTTTGTGTACGGATAAAAAAACTAAGTTTAAGTAAATTTTTGAACTTTTATTTACATTCAATTGCGAAATAAAATTACATGAATAATTTTTAATACGAAGGTTAAAAACGCTTTGATTTTAAAACGTAAAATGAAGCTACATCCACGCCGGATCGAGCATTGAAAAAGCAAGGCATGGATTTATTACTAATTTCAAGTCTTGTCTTTTACGAGAAATGAACACAACCAAAAACGGGTCGACATTCATTATCCCAAGTTGTACATCGATTTCTTAACCGAAATTCCTTGCGATACGAACGGGTGAGGGGTAGAACAATGAGGAGATGAGGATACGTGCTACTAACTTGGTCCCATCGCATCTGAACGCCCATTGTACTAATAGCCACTAACAATACTTCCGTTCCTCCTTTCTCTTTCACAATTACTGTCTCACGATTCCTCGCAGAAGATCTCGTTTAGATACGAGGTATCAAAGCGCCTCTTAGACGCGTTCAGATCGAAAAATTGTTGAAAGCGCACAAGCCGGAAACTTTGATTACACGGCTACGTTTCCACGATTCGAAATTATTTAATTATGGATAAGAGGAACGCGTTGGCGTGCGGCGCTACAGAATAGATCGTTTCGGAACGATAGAAAGGAGCGATAGAGCGGATTCCTCCGCGTGGACTGCGTCCAGGAATATTACTTTCGAGGGGAGTAAATGAAATTCAAACTTTTGCAGTTCCCCTCACCTACGTTCGGGTTAACGTCCAAGGAACTTGCCCGTGCACGGCGGCTGTTAAGACCGCGACAAGGAAAGTGCAGAGATTGCATTCGAGAAAATTGCCGCGCGTTTCGCTGGCAACGAATATAAATCCGTGGGCGTGACGCGTTAATTGAAAAATGGATATGGAAAAATAGGTGGGACGCAGGAAACTATGAAAATGATTGTTTCGGATTTTCCATATACAAAATCATTAACTGCGAACGGGAACGGCTCAGAAATATTGCGGTAATTATACTAATTGTACAAATACGCGAAATCGTATAAAATTTTAATTAAAAGCAGTCTTATAAATTATAGTGATTATTATCAGCAGAATTTAGAATTAAAAATGAACAGGTTTACTAGGTTTCCTGGTTGCATGTTAGAACATATTTTTTATAACAGACAGAGGAGTCATATTATATACTGAGAATTTATATGAAAAATTAGTTGAAAAATACGGTTTACCTCGTAGGATGTTTTTCTCACTGACTCATTAATTCCAGGGTCGGTGCTCGTCAGAGCAACGATACGTTAACAATGCCAGGGAATCAGACAATGGCAGCTTCTCAGAGGAAGTGAATTGTTTATCGAATGGATATAACGATGTCGCGGATGGGGGAGTAAATAACCAAGGAGGAGCAACACGTTAATTGCTGTTTGCCCGCTCAGCATCCGAGCTCTCAGCGATACGTATTTTCTCGTCTATAGCATCCTCGAGAAGGATAATAAAGTCTAGCTAGGTTCGATTTTTAATCGTAATCGAAACGGATCTTTTAGTCTGGAATTGGCTTTCTTCAGGATTTCTGCATCGCTGACGCGTCGACGTTTGTTCTGAACGAAACAACACTCCTCTATTTTTTCATTTATTCCCTTTGCAATTTAATTGTAGATCTACAGAATAAATTATGTTTTTTAATGACAGGAATTTTACAAACGATTAAGGAAACACGTATAGATGTAATATTTCATAGATAAGTATGATATGAAGAGAGATCATGAAATTCATAGAATCTGGAGTGTATAGCACCCTTGACATAGAGAAACGGTAACAATGCATCTTTTAGGAGCGCGGGCCAGCTTATCGGGACTCCGTCTGCGATAAACTGCAATCTACTTCCTTCCCCTGTGTTCTTTGACACTGCCGGACGCCCTCTTCCGTTCGAGAACTTGCTCAACGAGCGCGTTCGATGAATTCGAACGAAAATCTTGCAAAAATCTACCCAAAAGTAACGACTCCTTTGAAAACATCATTGACCGAATATCGAGTGAAGCTAGTTTTGTGGTAAATTGGAAGAGCCAGTGATCAATCATGGAAGCTGAAGTCGCATGATGGAAAAGGAGCCAGAACGAATTATCAGTTTCCTAGATCTGTCGAGAAAGCAGAATTTATGGTCCTAAGAATATGAATTTATTTCACTTGTTTAAACAATGACGTAACGTTTCGTTGGAAGATGAAAGGGTCATTAGAGAAGTGTACTGATCGTTCGTAATTGATGAATGACTCTTATTTAACACTAGATTGCCGGGATGAGTCAATTTGAATCATTTACGATTTTATTGCTGTATATATAATAAAACTTGAACAATTTTTTTTAAATTATGTTGATTTTTAATAAAATTATGAAATGTATACAAATACTAATTCTTTTCTCTCCCTACTCTTTAGTTCTAAAAATCCATACGTGCCATACCTATTTTGACCGATGTGAGTCAAATCGGCTCATTAAATATTTGTAAAGTCGGTCGTTTTACGCATATATTCCATATATTGAAACCGAAAGTGAATTAGACACTGTAGATAGATTTGATAATGAAGAAATTTCAACATAAAAAGCTGCTGATGGGATATTATGGGAAACATATACAGAGTATTGAAAAACGGTTGAATTGTCAAGTTCAAGTATCATGCAAAGAAAATACAAGTAAGAGCGTCTGTGCTAAATGTAATAAAAAATCTTCGTAAAAATGGTTTTGAATAAAGTTTCTTTAAAATAAAATTATATTTTTTTAAAGAATTTCAGTTTTAATGTTTAAGTCAAATTGACTCATTTCAGGCAAAATATAGAGTATATACCGAACACTCGGCAATCTAGTGTTAACACGTTTGAACAATTATCGTAATCGATAGTTTTTCTTCAAACGTTACCCTTTTATATTAACTCTCTACTCATTTCTAGTGAAAGAAACTGCTTGTGGAACTGGCTGGAAAATGTCCATGAGCGTTCTACTTATGGTTATGCAACCTTCCATGCGTGGAGGTTCACCTCGCAAGGACGCACGTGCGTCCGTCCCGTTCTCTGCCGCTCGAATACCATCGAGACCGACTCTACCATATTCGAGTGCGAGACAGCGTTCATCGTGTTTTTCCAAGAATGAGAAAGAATTGTTCTTTTACGGCGCGAGAACAGCCATTTTTGCCGTAACACGACTAACCGTGTTCTGTGATATACTCGTGAATACATAGTGACTTCGGAGAATCGAGCGCTTTTATCTAAAAGATTCCGCACGCGTTCCTCGTTGAGGATTAAGTTCTAAATAAAAGAGTTATTCTCTTCGTCGTGAATATAAAATACCGATAGGATTTATAAATAATTCTTTTTGGTCATGATAAATAATACAAAATAAAATTAAGTTTGAATCTGAGCGTACAAAAAGCGACATGAATATTTAGTAATCTATAGGAAATATTAAAATCCGAAGTAAAAAAAAGTCAAGGCAAAAGTGGCTGTCTCTAAACCGAAGAGACAACATTATGCATTACCTGTATTTTAAACGTTCCCCACGCGAGATCGAGATTTGTGGATTCCTCGACAGAACGATAATTCCCTTACATAAATCAAAGTTAAATTCTAATCAGTTGGTTTACACTAATTGGATTAGTGCAACTAATGTAATCACCGGTGAATTAATTAGTAAATAAATCGTTATTATTCATTTATAAATCTTTTTTTCTTAGTAATAAATTTATCTACAATTATCTTTAAGGTTCTTCGAGATTCGAAAAACAAGAATCGCGCGGTTATGGATTGAACTGAAAATAACCAGCGTAAAACTCGTGTTTATTGCGCCAAGTAAAACGAATCGATCGCGCGTTACCGGCCGAGCCTGCGGATTGGACCAAAAGCGTCCCCTGTTCGAAACTTAACCTGCGCGACTTTCCCTCGCACTTTTTCTCACACGATTAACACGTCCCACAGTCAACACGGTTGACGACTCCTTACAAGTCCTTCGACAACGTCTGCCGCCCACGCGACCGACTGTTGTTATAACTGGGAATTCCTTTTATCAAACCTCTTCATGTTTGTTTTCTATCGCCGGCACCTTTTCGCCCCTTAACCGTAGCTTCCCTCGCACACACGGCACCGACACTGGACGCTGTTTCACTTATACGACGTATCCTCACGACGAGCAGTTACATTTTGTTCGACGACCGTTTTTAACCACGAGTTCTTGCGGGTAAACACTGGCTAGGCTTGGCCATGGTCAGAGAGCCGCTACGACGATGTGGCATTGCTGACGGGTACACATGGAACGCGACCCTCCACCGACCGTGTGCCGAGCAAACAGCTGCCGTCTATCCCCCACCAGACGGACGCCCCCGTTGCGTCGTTCCAGCAATGAACCTTTCGCCTTCCTTCCACGAGCCTGCGACTTTTATCAATGAACTTCTTGTACGCTCGTTTTTGACTGTCAAGCATTTCCTTGTGCCAAACTCAGTGACTACAGGGAAATTAAACACGATCTACATTTTCATATTATTCACCCTTAAATCTGCTGTTCCACATCTATTCAGGCTACACTCAATATTTGCTTATAATTTTATGAAAAGACTTCATATAACATTTCTTCTTGATTTTCACTTGAGGCTCCTATAATCTTTCACTAGAAATAAGAAGAGTAGAAATGAATTTCTACTATAAATCCAACTTGATTATCAATCCTTCAAGTAAACGACTTTTAGGATACTTTAAAGTTTTTAGATTGATATGTTGTTTTAGTTTCCTTAAAAGAATAGTTAAATGTTTAGGTATGAAAATGATCATTTTAAATAATTCTCTAAATCTGATCAATGAATTTCTACTATATTCGTTCTTTCCTATAAATTATTTATTGTACCAAATTCAAATTCAACGTTATTTAATTATGGATCTTTCAAGTTAACAATTCGATTTATAGAACACGTTAACTTCATAAGATTAATACAATATTGCGATTTTTTTGAAAAGATAGTTGCATATTTATCAATAAAAACGATCAAACCTATGAATTAGATTAATGTGTTAAAAGAATAAGAGTAAACACACACACATCGAAATAAATGATAATAACTAAATTGCTGTAATTCAATAAAAATCCTTTTCAATTATACCTTAACTCATGAAAAGATTTTAAGAGCTATTATAATTGTCTTTCCGGTGTCATCGTAAAAATTCGTTCGGTGGAACGTTGAAGATGATTAAAAAATATGTATGAATGTAACTATTTGCAGAAGAGCTCCGCCGTTTATCACATTGATTGAACATTTGTTTTGTGTTCGGTGAACTCGGTTTGCCTCTGACATTTTGTGTCGTTGGAGCTAGATAACCGCTAACGATTTATCACAACTCCCTGCATAGAGCGCACATTACTCTTCATATTTAAAAACTAAGAATTTCATGCATGAATAAACGTCGTAACGCGAGCCCTTGGAAACGTGTCTGGTCATACCTCAGACACGTGTCGATTTAAAAGTGCAGATAAACTTTCCTTTACGTCCAAGCGTGGACAAACGGGAGTCAGAAAAGGGCGTTACCTGAATGCCGCGCTTTGAGCAGGTATATAAATGTACAAAAGCCAAGTACGGAGGAGGCACGTTTCCGGTGAACGCGTGACACAATGCCAGCGAGATTTTTTACGTATTTGGAATTTTTTACCCTCTCCCCGTATTCGCTTGTTAATATGGATCTTTCGCATTCGCGTGGATGTCCTATCGAATTCCAATATCCACTGGTTTCCACAGAGAAGCATAAAAGCTTGCCGCGTGTCATTCTTAAGTGCAGTCAGAGCGAACAGATTTCAGAAGTGAAACACACATAGTGTTAAAGTACATATGTATATACGTACTTATACTACTTATTCCCCTGGCGCAGCGAAGATAATCAGAAGTGAATGTACAGACGTGGGAAACAAATGTTCAATAAAACTTCGAAATCCGGTTTCACGATAGTCAGCGATAATATTGAATATAAAAGATGTTTCTTATTTTTCCGGCAAGATTGTAGGAGCCTCAAGTGAAAATCAAAAAGAAATGTTATATGAAATTTTTTTATAAAATTATAAGCAAATATTGAATGCAGCCTGGATAGAACAGCAGATTTAAGGGTGAATAATAAAGTAGATCGTGTTTAATTTCCCTGCAGTTAAAAGATATTTGGGGAACTCTAAAGCAAGTGTACAGAAGTAAGTACACGTGAAGAGATAACTCAACGAATTACTAATTCAGTTCCTGAAATCCAGGAAAATCCAAGAAATTCAAAATGAAATACGTTCTATGTTACATCGATGTTTGTGTTAATGCAGAAGATAGTTATTTCGAAATAATGATTTAAAAATCCTTAACAATCCTTATTCGTTAAGAAATATTTTGTGCCTATTCTAGGCTGTATTCAATAACGCGTTCAAATACGGAGAGTTAATGATTATGCGATTTTATGAATGAAAAGCGAAGGTTTAGGGAAAGCGTAGGTGAAACTCGTCGAGGAAAGGTGTTCATTGTTAAATGAGAATTTAATTTCCACTCCGTCGTGACGCCGTGAACAATACACGGTTTTGTTCGCACGAAAGAGAATGCGCTGTAGTGAACGGATCTTTATCCTGATGGCAATCGAAAAGAAAACTGCTATTTACGGAGGCATTCATCGTCAGTCTTCATCCGTGTTTCAACCGTGGAGAAAAAATTATTTCTACGTTACGAAAATTCGCTTTGTTCTTTTGAGCTCAGACTCAGCTTTGTACGCATTATAACAGAAACAATACTGTGCTTGAAAATCCCGTTTTCTCTTTTCCTCTCTTTGTTAAGTGTTAAACCAGTTTTGAAAGACATTTTAATCCGTAAAAACTCATCTATAAAATGTAGAAATTATTGAAGTAAAATTTAATAAATCCACTGTTTGATATTGCATTAAATTCTTTTTTAATATATCATTAAATTCTGAACGAATTTCCAAAAATAGCTTAATTAATCTTTAGAAACTCTTTTATAAAATGTAGAAATTATTCAAGTGCAAAATCTAGTAAATCCACTGTTTGGTATTCCACCAAATTTCATTAAAAAAAATGGTTAAATTCTGATTTAATTATAATCAATTCACGTTACGATCCCATTACGAGACGCGGTGCAAATAATAATCGACGATACGGGGAAAACCGAGAGCGCGTTGCACGAGTTCCTCATTAAAGAAGACAGATCACGCCGACGGCCCCTAATTAGTCTCCCAGAATGCACGCGAGTACAGATCTCGCAGTGAATTATTTTCAACGCTTCCGCTAATGCGAGAGAAAAGAAGAATCGTAGGATTTAATGAACCCGTATCGATGGGAGCGGCGGCGCACGAGGAACGAATTTTCCTCCGACGGATGAGAATGGAGGATTTTGAACGGGACATAAAAATCGCACGACGGCCGATAAAACGGTGACGGATAAAATTCGAAAACGTCTACCCTGACATTTTAATAAAACAATTTAACCACCCGAGACACTTTCGTTACCAGAAATATGTAGATCATCACTTGTACATTCCCTGATACGCTAACTTTGATTACTATATATGTATACTACAACTGCATACAATTGTTAATAAAAAAAAATCGACGCTGGAACTTCGACTCGTTTGGAACGTGACTCGGTGATTCGAAACGGATTGTATTTCACAGTAATACTGGAATTCGAGCTTGTCGGCGCGGGGTATCGATATCCGACGGGCGCGAAAATGGAAAATGAAGCGAATAAAACGGCGTCGGGGATCAAATCCCGTTGTAGGAACAGCGGCCCCGGTATACGTCAGCCGGTATAATTGGCCGCGGCTACGGCGCTCGCGACAATTTGGTAAACTAATGGTCCGGCTTAATTAATCTTCGTAATTGGAAACGCCCGCAACAGAACACGTTTACTACCCGCGGAATAGCATTATTAATCATATCAACTGGCAATCAATAAAAAATTAATAGATGTCGGCGGACATATGTATGTAGATTGTCCAAAGTGCAGAACAATCGTCTGCTAATCGGTTGACTAGCTTTCAAACGCGAGAAACAATAACTTTATTAAATATTATAATCCACACTAAATTAAATAATTTACTCAATTTTTTACGAAGGAGAGGGGTAGACTGTGATTGAAGTGAAGGAGAAAAGCCTGAAAGTACGAGAGAAAATTGAAGGAGTTAAAAAGTGGATTCGAGATTTTATTTACAAGAAATAAAGCAAAATCACAGAGGGAAGGGGAGGGAGGATCGCGATGGAAGATAAAAAGAAAGGAGTTTATCTCCGCGAGAGGGATTAAAACAAGGGAGAACAGGAAGACGTGAAAGAGAATGGAGATGAACGAGCAGAGAATGAATCGAGAAGAAAATTGGAGAAAGATAAACGACGCGAACTACAGCAAGTAGTATAGCATTGTGAGGATCGGAGGTCTGTGCCAGAATACCAGAGAGAGAGTGGAAAGGAAAGAGACTAGATGACAGTGGCTTTAGACTGGGAAATGAAATGAGAGGAGGGACGTATTAGGAACAGGAAGAAGGAAGGAAATTTGGATGGGAAAGAGGACTCAGAGCATGTTTTAAATGAATATGTAGTTGATGTAGAAAAGGACGAGAGGATAGGATTACAAAAAAGAGTGAACGAGATATTATATGAAAAAAGAGAAGGGATAGAATGGATGAGGAGAAGAGATACAAATGGGGGTCTCAAGCAATAAACTAAGAAGAAGAAATAAGATAAAAGTCGTATAAAGAAAATCGCAAGAGGATGCCAAATAAAATAAAACGCCGGGACGGAAAGGAATAGAGAAGGAAAGAAAGGGCAACCAGCAAAAGTGAGAGGAAATAAACGAATAAGCGTTGAGATTAAGAAAAAGAGGCGATGGAGGAAAAGTAGTGGAATTCTAAGGCGACTTAGGTAACAAGAAGCAAGACAAATGTAGATAATAGGGTAGGAATAATTGTAACTTAAAAGACAGATATAAATCTACGTCACTCAATTATAAAGTCAGTGGACAAGCACTCTATACATGTATGTGGCTGTATGTGGCTGGACGGATGGTACAACCGAGTAGGAGTTAATACTAAATGTCGAACAAAAAGAATAACATTTTTGAAAAAATCGAGGTTTCTAAATTCTATCCAATACGGTAGGATTCAGATTTAAAACGTTTTATAGATTTGGGCATAAGAGTATCTTTTCGATATAAAAGAGAAAAATTAATTTTCGTTATGTTATACGAGCTTCTAAAGGGTCTAAGCGTTGGAATTCTGTTCGTACATTTAAACCGTGCTCCTTAATTGAAAAATAATTTGCTTGATTTAAAAATAATAATTTTAATTATCCAGCTTCTACGAAAAAGAAATCCATCTGTTTGCCGATAGAAAACAGGAATGAATGCATGAAAAGAATATTACCATAAAATAAACGTTTGAATAATAATTTAATTTCAAGATCATTTGCACAGACTCAATACTTTTACGTTTTGCTACTTCTATGGACACGGAAATTACGTTACGAAAATAAAATACGGACTGTGATAGTTGAAAATCTCATTTCGAAGCACCTGATTAATATCCATTGTCCACGGTTCCTCAATCGCGTTTAGGTGAAAATGAAACGGCCGAATTTCAATTCTGCAGAGGCGAACGGGATAAATGGATCCAGAATGCGTGAATTTAATTAAAATTTTTTACCGGCCGTTTTAATCGAGGCCCGTTCGGCGGTTTCACGATCTCCGGTCCCGCTCGATTGAACGTCGTGATCGCGTTATAAATAGTATCCCGAGGAAGACGAAGTTCGCGTACTTCGAGCGTTAACCACCGCGAAATTTAATTACGCCTTGTAAGTATCGTTCATTAGGCCGTCGACTTCAGCGTCGAGATTTCAGACCCCTGGTAAATCGCTCGCTGTTAATTCATTTTTCAACGTGGATAAGTGTCCCTTTTTTAATGGAACCCGCTTTGCTAATGGCCCCACGAAATTTACCTCGAACACGCAACTTTTTCCTAGCAATTTCACCACCGGCGATTCGTACAGAAAAAAAAGAATTAACTATCTTCATTTTGAAAGAATTAAGCGAATCCTTTTTTTACTCATTTAAATCTTCACATTAATTATTCTAAAAAGAATGTCTGCCACGGAAAATAGCGCGTTCAGTGGGAGATAGGATGTACAACATTTTATTTTGTTCCATTTTTCCTGAACATGCAAAATCCAAGTCAAAGGGGAATACGATAACGAAAATCTGATAAGTAACATTTTAATCCTCGATAAATATTAAAATCGTTCGGTTGAAAGTTTGTCGAAAAAATTCGAGGAACACGATACGCAGTCGGAAAATAAATGAGAAATTCACTAAAGAATTCCGGAAAAACGAGGTACGGCAGAGATAAATGGAAGAAGTAGAGACGGTCAGAGGAAGGAATGCGCGATGGCAAAGGCTGCATGGGTCAAGATAATACATTTTCTCCACGATTTATATTTGCATAGCTAACAGTCCAGTCTTCACAAATCATTCGCGACTAGACAGTCAATAAAACGAGTAACCGAACGTAATCGCAAGAAACTTAAGCGGAATTCCACTGGCACAATAAAATCTATTGATCAGTTTTTACTCCAGTTAAATGACTTTCATCTATATTACAGATTGTAAAATATTATTCTATTGAAATAACAATTTACCGAATTCCAATGAAACACTCTTTTCCAATAAATTAATGAACGAATTTTATCTGTCGATGTAAAATGAATTAACAAACTCGTGGAATTATGATATCGTGTTACTCAGTCCTAAAAAATTGGACAGCTTTTCCTACGCTGGTAATCAAACACGAGATTCGAAAAACAAGCAAACCAACCCGTCGGATTAATTGACAACAAATAATGGACGAGGTGAAAAATCGCCGAAATCCCGTTGGAATTTCTCGCCGGGCGATTCGGGCGAGCGAACTATTCATCGGGACAAAACCGTCGTTGACGTTTATTCGATTCTAAAATTGGAACGAAACTCGTTTCGATTCTGCCGGTACTTATACCGAGCTGCAATTTCACGTAACGCACACGTCGGTTAATGGACCGTCGTTTAGGGATGAGCACAAACGTATACAGAAGAATTTAAAACAGCGAGACGGGCCGGGGAAGTTATCGAATCGTCGGAGAGAGAGACACGCGTCAGTTACTCGCTTGTTCTGTAACTTTGTTTCCGCTTTCATTAGAGTTTTCCCCGGTATCCTATTTGCGATGAAAATTCATCACGGGTAAAACGGCGCTGGCTATACTGCCCGGCGAAATCGCGTAAACTTTTCCTCTTAAGGAAGGTGTTTTGAGATTTAATGGCTGGAGGCTTCTATAGCTGCCTTTTTATTCCTGCTGCCGGATGGAAGAGAAGAAAGCGGGATCCGACACGAATCGTCTCGCGCGGGCAAGCACAGTTTAATGCTGTTGTCAGGAAACTCCCACGATTTTTGTGCGAATTACAATTTACGGGATAATGACGATGGTGACGTAAATGTTAGGACATTTAGGGAAAGGTATAACCCAGATGAACGGAGTTTGGGCAACGGTTCGTATGCCGAACGTTTTATATGATTTGTTGAATGACTGCAGCTACATAAATGAATGAATTTAGGAAAACTTATAATTACAGAGGAGTAAGGTTTAAAAAATTGCTCGAACAGTTTTTCCCAGACATAAGAAATTTTTGATGCACAATTTCTAGTATTCTAATACATAGTTTCGGCACTGATTGGATTGCACGTGACTTGCAACTGTCTACATGTCTTATAATTCTTACTTTTGCATACTTTTTATTGTATATCTTAAATAATATCCTCGAAATTGACATGATTTCAACTTTAAGGTGCGCACGAATATTTACGGACTTCACCGAAATCTGTTCAAAGTTACATGGTAATGAAGAGTTAGATTGTGTTTGAGACCTGCTGACTTCTCCGGAATCTCGATTACTGTGTCAAAACCAACCGAACGGCTAATGAAACGGTTCCCGTCTTTTATTTCCTTGAGAAAAAGATGTGACATTTACGGTGCATCGTCCGAATCAAAGTTGGGATCGCGGAATGGGTTGTTTGTAGGCGCGTTTATTTCTACGCGGCGTGTCTCGGTCGGAGCGGCCAGCCGAATCCGTGCAGCATGCGTCACTAGTTATTTTCGCTATCGAACAAACACGCGTTCACACTTACGACCGGGACCGCCGTATGTATTCGCGACAGTGGTTTATGCTCTACCTCTACCTTAATATTCTGTTTTCTTTCCAAGTACGGAACTCCGTTGCGAGAGTGCCGCGCGTTTTAAGCGCGCGTCACTCGACGCGTGGAAACTTTGATGTTGCATGCATGCCTCCGCGCACATTTTCGCGCTGAGACCGCGGGCTGTTTAGAACCGTCGGCTATTTTTAGTCACGCGGATATGTCCCTTCTTGTTGCAGTACGCTGGAATTCGTATTGGACCGGTCGTTAAAAAGGATGTTATGAAGGCATCCATCATGCTGGAGCACGACAGCCAGTGAGTACTTGAT
>NW_017177087.1:734488-739857 GCF_001652005.2 Ceratina calcarata
ATTTGTCATTATTTTTATATGTATAAGAGTTCATACAACTTTAATCAGATTCAATCGAAAAACCGTAAAGTAATTTTCGTTGATGATTGCGAATACCAGAAGATGGAGTTGAATTTCCTGGAAGGAACGGTCATTTCGAAACAGAGATTCATATGCACTGCCTTTGATCAATCTACGGTCTGATGTGCCCGCGAACCAGGATGCCCAGATTAACGTCCCGTAACGCGAGTTTGCGTAAAATCGAGATCGAATCATCCACGAGTAAACGCTGCAGCCCACAGACCGACCATCAGACCGATCCTCTAGCTGCATGATTTTCACGAGTGCACGTAGATTTCATGCGTCACCGATACATGTGTTCAGTGAATATATTTGGGACATGGATTTGATGTTGTGCTTCACCTGTCACCGGCGTCGACAAGGAGTCGCGAAAATAAACGAACTACGCGCTGGTTCGCGTTGAGTGCAAAATTACTTTAGTGAAAATAAATCGATTCATTAAGTTGTCAAAAATATAACAAGATGTCCCATCAGAATTTCATGTCGCACTAAAAAACGCGATATCTGTCCAACTGGTAGTGTGAGCTCTTTTTTTTTTTTTTTTAAGTAATGATCTTTGGATATCTGGCCACGATTTCGCAGCTGGTATTATACAAATAGATGATATGCACGTACGAATGTACCTGTCATTAAACGTAGGTGTGTTCACGACACGTGTGGGCCTGGTCGATAAAGCTACGGCTATTCGTTTCCCTGTTGTCGATTACAAAATGCATTGTACATCAGACAGACCCGGCGCATGCGATCTCGTCTACGTGTGCGATTCTACGTATAATGATTCCTTTCTCTTTACAAATTTCCATCATACTTCCCCTCATTACAATGATGAAAGTAACAAGGAAACTTGGTACTTTTTTTTACGATAATTACTCTAAATGCGATCATCATCAGGATTTCACTTTTATGTACTTCCATGTGAAAAAAAAGAAGTAGATGTTTAAAACTATAAACAGATCCTGCGATGTTGAATAGAAAAATTGTGGGGACTGGTTTCGAAGAATCTAATTCCTCATTACGTTGCCGTTTTCTGATTAACATTCCTGAGTGAGTATCACGCGATGACGCGGCGGAGGACCGTGCATAATGCATCCTTATGCGACTGCGAGTCTCGATTCACGGACATTATGTAGTTATTATCGCGCCGCGTTATACTCGGCATAATAAAGCCGTTTGCAGACGGAATTCTCTATTATCGTTTCGCTTTTACAGCTCTCCGGCCGAGCATCGAGCAGATAGTCTCGTATGTTTTAAAAATGAAACAGTCTACCTTTAATATAAGAATTTCATCAGTTATTTATTATTCCTGATATTTTCTATTAAGTCGTTCACTACCACTGGGATATACATACTCATGTAGTATGACCCATGAGATTATTTCTCCTTACTAGTGGGATACAATTCAGTTTTAATATGCTAGACACCCACTGGTTGTTAAGAGCTGTATTAGTACTAACAGTTCCATACATTTCAACTAATCAAAATGTAATCGTCATATATGTCTTTCACTGCCCAATTTTTACAATTTTTTAGAATTCTTTGTACAAAAAGTCTGCATATATATATCTGAAATTTAGATGTCTGAGAGTTGTCTTATTCCAAAAAGCACCAATGGGACACGTATGCCCCACGTTCCCTAGGGCCATTTCGAACCAAGTACAATATACATCTTGAAATCACATAGTAAGTGAAAGATTAGCAACCAGCAAATGTAAAGAAATAAAACATTCCATGAATAAATAAAATTGATAGTGAAAGGGTTCAGTCTAAAGTATGATAGATCCATAGGAATTGATACATTATTGACGTTTTGTGTTTGGGAATATTTTAGGCAATTGTCACCGCAATTTATGTAACAGTGATGGAAATACATGGTGGTAGGAGAAGCAATCCGAACGGAAGTTAAATCGACGCTCGATTAGGAATATCGATGAGAATTCAAGGGTCTGTGGTCGAAGTGCGATATTATTATAGGAAATCCATCAAAATCAATCAGCCGTGTCAAGGATGCGACCGAGTTCATCCTGTCATCGGAATTCGGCTCACGAACTGTCCAAAATTTGCATTTAGTTCTCTCGCCTTTTGCGTGATCATGAATCATCTTCAATTCCACATGCATAGTTCGCATTCTTCGCTCTTTACATATTGCAACTTCGATTTAAAAAATTGTTGGATTCTCCCTCGGTTTTATTAAAATATTTTCTCACTTGAATTATTATCTTTGAACCCCTTGCCGTACTTCAACGAGTCTGGCTCGTGACCAGAATTCTGTACCAAATGTAAATACCATGAGTCAGCTCTTGGTCGTAATCTCATGTCCAACGAGAATGTGAAAAGTTATGTAAGCATAAAAAGCGGCGGGAAACTAGTTGGGCCGAATTTTTCCGATCTAAATGGCACGACAAGGAGTTAAATATGCATTTCCTTCGAATGAGAAAATGTCTTCGATCCGAACTTTTCACTCACCAATTTCTACAACTCTCGACCCACGTCGTCGTGTATCTCTTCGTTCTATCTATTCTTCATCATATTCACTTTCTATTTACTGTATTACTGTTCACTTTCTATTTGCTGTAACTTCACTGGGAAATTTCCGGCACCGGTCGAAGGTCGCCTGGGAAAACCTTTGGACTTTCTCTGGGAACCTTGGTCGTGAAAAGAGCAACGGAAAAATAGGTCTTCACGACACCGAGGAAGGACACCGACTGAAAGGAAGGCTTGTAACAGATGCATGGCACCGTTGGGCATCTGGGCATGACATCGGGGCAGGTGAGTTCGAATTTCGTTAAACTCAGGGCCGTACAGTTCATTGAATACGCGTTGTTCTAAGTATAGACTGATAAACGCTTGTCTCATTTACACTATTACAGTCTCGTTGCAGATATTTTTATAATGCAATTTTCTTGTCGATCTATACAGAGTGGTTCATCAGATAGTATCTTGATTTTCGGTCGCCATTATTATACATAGCAAAGATTGTTCGTAAGTAAAAATCATTGAAATCAGTGTAAGTACAAAAAAGATCGTCGCATGTCAAAATTCTTAATCTTTCCTTGCAGACCAAAAGTCGAAACCTGCGATATTCTTAATTTTCAATCGTTCGTAACTCGTAGCAAGATTAACAGATTTTTATAAAACTTTACAACTAACTTAAACCCGATATTTCATATTTTTTTTAGAAGTCCCAATAAAAGAAATAAAAATGCAACGTTTACTTTTTTCCTTGCGATTTAAAATTTGTTAACGTTTTGCACATTATGTAGTAAATTATGTGTTCTTGCGTCTCATAAAAAAATATATTGTTTCATCCAATATTACAAAATCTATTCCATTTTGAAGTGCGTTAACTTGACGCATTCTATAGTGTTCAATCTGATCATCAACATTCTTTTAAGTAGAATTGTACGTATATTTTTTCTTGTACAGATAAAGCTACATCGATCGGTCCAGCTAAAACTACGTAATCCCATTTAAAAAATATTGATCACCTTCATATCTCTGCGCCCACCTACGAAATACCTCACGACGCACAGTGGTTCAGCAATGGAAAGAATCATTTATTTGAGTACTTAATTTTTAGAATTCTTCTTTACACTTTCATAGTAGAATGTCTGAAGACCCAAAATGTATAAATTTCTTTTATAAATATTGATTACTTGTTGGAATGTCATGACATGAAAGTTAAGAAGTGATTTTAATTTAAAAATGTGTCTACGAACGAAAGCGATCACAAGAACTATCTAAAAAATTTAATAAAAATGCAATATTGGAATTGTATTATGCTCCTAATAAATGACTTATGACATAAATATAGTTAATGGTAACTTCATTTATATCTCTAAAATACAATTTGAGAGAAAGTTACTTTTAGTGATTGAAATAAAGTTTAATTAGAGCGTAACTTTTTTGCGACAATTTGCGTCGAAGGTGGCGTCGCGACGCCAAAACGTGTTTATCTTTACATCATTCAATGTCATAAATAAACATTTTTTTCAAAATCGAGATGGTAATATGTGGTGAGCCACTCTACATATACCATTTTATTTAACAAAGTGGAGAACATTTTTCTTAGCTAATATAAACGTCAGGATACCAGTTGTGAGTTATTTATCATCTCGAAAGGAACAGAATTTGATAATCTATAGAAATATAACAAAGATTCTGAAGAATTATCAAGATTTGCAGAAACTGGGGCAAGATTATGCGTGTCCGGCGTTCTTACAACAGACAAAGTGGATGATCTTCTAAAAAAAAGTGGCCCCGAAGGCCACCTGCTTTTTAGACTATCGGCACCGGGTGACCCGAAGCGAAGTTTCCACGAATTCTCGTTCCCAAACGGCTTTCCAGCCTCGCACTTAATCTCAGTTACTACCCAACGGAGTAACAACGGCGAGAAGGTTGTTAAAGAAATTCCCGCGCCCGTTGGGAGCTGTATAATCATCGATCAGAAGATCTACAGCGATCATTGGGTTGTTTGGCGCGCGAAATAAGAAAACAGAGTTTCGACGAAGTGTACGCGAGAGCTTTACGAAGTTGTCTTTTGGATTCTGGAGTTTCAAGCGATTGGGATCAGCAAGTTTTATTGATAGTCTCCCGTTCGAGCCGAAAACTAATCGAAATTCCCGCGGTGCAGAAAAACAAACAAATTAAACCAACGAAACGAGAGATCGAGTTTGCCAATAAATATTTGCGACAAGAATCTTAGCGACGGAACGTAAACAGAATTAAAAGTATCGATCGTGGTTAATAAAATATAAAACTGTCGAATGATTTAAATCAATGTACAGTGAAGTTCGCAGAAGCTTTTTCGAACACCCGGTATATGGATACCTGTATTACAGGTGCCGCCCTTTTCCGGGCTGTTTTTCTTCGAGTCTGTCACAGGAAGAAGGGTGAACGCTGCCCTCGTAATAACGGACAGTCGCAGACTGGCAGCCAACGTACGTCAGTAATTGAATGCAAAAGTTGAAAACAACAGGGACGGTGAAGGATTACGTGCACGCTGGATCGGATCTCTCCTCGCGATCCATAAACGTATACGTGCATATATTAAGCCATTTATCCGCACGATGTTCCATCAGCGATATCGGAATTAGGCCACCGGTGATACTAAAGATGCATTAATGATGAACAGATTAAAATGATATAACGTTGATCGATACCCCGGTATGTCGTGTCTGGCAACAGTTTACGAAGGTACCGACTGCACGGTCCGAACGCGAATACCAGGCGAAAAGTATACTAACACTAGATTGCCCAAGGAAGTCATTTTGACTGGTTTTGGGCAAATGTAAAAAATAATAATGCAAAAA
>NW_017177087.1:740854-742763 GCF_001652005.2 Ceratina calcarata
TCACAATGCAGTCATTTTGACTGCTTTTGGGCAATATAGGTATATACTAAGTTTCAGTCTTTCTAGTGTTAAATGAGAAATGACGTTGCCAGAAGGCGATGGGTTTAAATACGGTAGCAATTTATATACATAGCGAAAGAGCACGCGCCTTATCTGTTGCTATTACTTGAATGCGGAATGGATTGTGATAATGTCAGCGAGAAGAGCATTCCGGCCCTTACCTTCTCACCCACGGTCTCAATTACAGACAACGGAACCCGACTGTTACAGAAAATGGCTCACTTCTTACGGTAATTAAATTTATCTTTCGCTGCCGAGCGTAAAGATGCCATCTCTCATAATTTGTAAAAGTTTCATCCTATGAAAGGGCGTCACTTCTGATTCTGGATAGGATATCAGTTTAAATTGGATTACACCGAAAAGAACCCTCCTACATTCGAGTTCACAAATCTTTTTTACTAGAAGATGATAAGATCAGAGGCGACACAGAGGATATGGAAATTCGAAGAAAATGTAAGATTCTTAAAACGTGGTCGAGAAGGAGAACGGAATGACGCAGGGTAAAACCACTAAGGAAAGGGAGGAGCATTTAAAAAAGAACAGGTGGAGTTAATTAGATATTAACTTAACAATCAGGAGAAAAATGTGATGAAATGGCTGGCAAAAATTTGATATTGTCAAAAACAAGTGTGATGATGGTACATTGGAACATTTAGTTAAGGATTGCAAGAAAATGGAGGAGAGGCATTAGACTGGAAAACGTAGGAAGTGAAGAAATAGATTACAAAAGAAGGACAAAAAAGGGAAGTAAATGAGAAACTATAGTACAAACGTTATACAGAGTGTAGCATGTAGTGTGAGAGATAAGAGTATAAAAAATATATATATATAGATATCGTATGTAGTATAATTAGGATAAATTAGCGCTAAGTGTATAGTAATTAAGCAAAATAGGAATAAGGGAGAGAGAATGTCTGAGATGGGAGTGAAATGAAACTATCTGAGGTAAGCCAGTAAATGTAAACCAAAGCTACAAGACTGAAATAAAGGATTATTATTATTATTATTATCATTATTATTAGTAGTAGTAGCAGCAGTAATAGTAGTCTGTTTTAAATAAGCTACCAACGAGAGAGATATTTTAGCTCGAGCAGAAATTTGCTAGATTTAGATATACTCTATTTACTTTTTCTTCATTTATTTTAAAAATTATGAATTCATTAAACTACTGAAATAAGAATTGGATTTGTTAATCACTCGAGATGGTACCTTTGAAATGAACTCGAGTTGTAAGTGGGCCTGATAAATCGCGTAGGATCCGCTGTTCATTGCACGTTAAAGCACAAAAATTGGGAAAAAACATTCTTTTATTTCTGGTTTTGATGGCAACGAAGAGAGTTACGAGGAAAGGACGTCGTAAAAGCTAGAGTCACAAAACGCAATTCCCTTATGCTTATCCTGCAGACGATATTCTCGGTTCCAGTTGTAAAATCGTTGCGCGTATCGTTTGGGCGGCGAGACGGCAATTGCGAAAATAACGCGTCACGTAGCTACCGCTCCCTCCTTATCCCACTATCAATTCATCGCTTTGTCTTCTTCGCGGCGATACGAAGCCTCCGTCGTATCATTTTTCAACGTTGAAAAAACGTCAACTACGTGGTTCACAATTAAAAGATAAATTGAAGTTCTGCGTAGGAGAACGCTGTTCCCATGAAAATTTGATCCCGTCGGGATAAGGTCATCCGCGGCTGCTCGAAACTTTACGTCGCGTATTTATCTTTCCGGACGTGGCTCGTTAATCGGGGAAAAATAAGAGGCGGGAAACTCTCGGCAAAAGTTATGAGAAAATTATGGGAAAGGGAAACTCTCGGCGAACTACAAAGGATTTGTAAAAAATTTATATATATAT
>NW_017177087.1:742784-747265 GCF_001652005.2 Ceratina calcarata
ATATATATCATACTCTGAAGTAATACTTTTTTAATAACCGTTTCATCGTCGACGTCCCTGGCTACGAATCGAATTCCGCGTGCGACCAGATGGACGAGAAAAGAGTTCGCTAACGCAGTTAAAACGTCGGGCAGTGGTAAAAGGACGTTCCCAAGGCAATCGAGAATTTCAGGACCAATAAAGGGGTAGAAGTTTCGCGTATCCTCCGCGGATCGTAGTGACCCTGCTCTGTTCCACGTTTCTCGCCGAGCCACCAGCCAGCACGGAGAACCAGTTCCCACACATGATCGCGTGCGTAGAAAATAAGATTGCGCATGACACGCTTCCGGTGCAGATAACACCATGCGTATGGGAACACACTTGAACGATAATCTTTTTTCTGTAGATAGACACACTGCACTTTTCCACGACCGCGGTTTTCGAACGAAACGATCTCAGCAATTTTATATTTCATATAATTGTCCTGACTTAGGAATTTTAAAAGGCATTAATTAGCAATCGCAGACAGGCTAGATTTTAATTGAAGCTAAAGCAGGTGCAATCGAGAACGAAAAGATGAAAGAGGAGAATGGTAGAAGAAGAAAAAAGATTGAGCAGATCCTGCGGGCTCTCTGTGAACATTTTCCTTTAATCTGAATCGGAGCAGCCTAATCGGCGCCCGTAGGCAATGTCAATACCTTTAATCCCGAGATATTCCTGTCGGAAGAACAAGGCGAGGGTTGGAATCTAATTTACCAGAAGAATCCGGAAAAATTTCATCTTGTTCCTCGATCGAACACCACTACGCGAATCTATTATGCCCTCGTCCAGGACGGGAAGAGGGCAAATATTTGAGCAATGGTTTAATTAAAATTCAATGGTTCATGCTCGATTAGCCGTGAGCAGCGAGCGCACAATTTGTATTCGATTATGCGCGCGCTTTCACTCGAAACTCGCTTTCTTTTATTTCGAATCTGCTCCGTCCGGCACTACGCGTCAACGCTTCGCATTTACAGAAGCGTGAACGTCTCAATTTGCATGTACATATGTACATATAATAAGCAAGAGTTTATAGACACTTGATACTTACAGGCTCAAAGTAATAAATGTTTTTAATGTTCATGGCTCGTTTGATATAGACTTTCATTTTTCGCGTTTTCTTAAAACTGAACATATCAACACTTTTTGCTCAATAATAGATATTTATATTTCTTATATTTGAGGGCAATTTAGTGCAGTTCTGTTTGGTAGCAGATCAAATAATAATCACAACTTTTTCATAGACACAAATTAGTGATATAGTATAGTGTTAAAAATGTATAAATAAAATCATTTTCTAATTAATATCAAGTACTATGTATCAACGCGCCAAATAAATAATTTCGTTGCTTTTATCGATAATGTGCAAGCATCGAATTTTAAATATTGATATCCTATATTCAATATATACATTAGTCATTTATATACAAATAGACTTAATTATTTGTTAGATATTTCTACATTATACCAACAATTAAATTTTATTGATACATTATAAAACAACTATTTGCATGTACATGTATATATGTATATAATAAATAAGAGTTTATAAAAACCGGTAAAAAACAGGTTCAATGTAACAACTGTTTTTATAGGACATAAGCTTTCGTTTTTCGTATTTTATTAAAAACATATAAATGAAGTCATCTTTTAATTAATATCGCGTGCTACGTATCAACGCGTCAAACAACTCGTGCGACCATTGATTTTATCAATAATGTGCAAGCAGTTATTTTTAAATATTGATATTCTCCATTGAATATGAATATTTATATTAATCATTCATATATAAATAAATTTAATTATCTCTTAGATGTTCCATCTATTAAATTCTATTGGTACATCGTAAAACAACAATTTATTAGACTACTGCAGCGATCTAATAAAATTGAAACGTACCCTACGATTGCACTCAGCCGGGTCTAAACATAAGTCCCCATGAAGATCACACTTTCCAACGGGTAATGGTTATCGGAAAACACCGGCGGCGAACAGCTGCGGGGGAAATCTGCTGTCGAAAACTCGTGGATGAAACGGCGGCAGCCGGGAGGACGTCGTTACACCAAACGTAGAAACCGGTTTCCACTCCGTTCAGGACGCGGCAAGGTTCTCCACCTTTTGCCGTGTCCCTTAAATCTCGGACCCGGTCATCCTCGTCCGGTCCTCGTCCACGAGACGGTCTCGGTATCTCGCGGAGCGCAACTGTCGCCTCCTCGACCGCATTTTCTTCGGCCACGACGACTGCTCGACTGTTTCAGCTACGTCACAGTCCTCGAATCCTCAATGAAATGAACTTTACCGGAGTTTACTCGATTTTTCCTTAAGGGTGTTTGCTCCCCCGAGAGCAGCTCGCCTCCAGGAGGGAAATTATGACATCGTTAGTGCGTCGGACGTCCCACGCGGCGTCCGTCGAGCTGTGCTGATGCAATTAACGTAATGGTTCCCCGAAGTCGTTCGCAACTTTCGGTGATTTCACTCTCCGTTACTCCTAAACCGGACAAGCCTCGTCTGATGAAGATTTTTTTTTATCCTGTACCTCAAACGATCCTCTGTTGATGCAACGTTTGTAATCAAGTCTACCAGGCAACAGCTCCCATGGTACCATTTAGAGTCTCGTCATCTCATTTAATCCAAAATTATCGACTTACTCGACGTCAGATATTAAAGAATAAATAGAAAAAATATATAAAAGTGTTCGTTTTTTAATCGATGATCTTTCGTCAGGTGATTAAGCAGGAATCAAAGTAGCTCACGAAGCTACACACTTGAGTTCCAACCGGATCTCCGGTTTTGCCCGAAGAGACTATCGCATTTTCTAAAAGCGATCGCGTTACCAAAGGTCGATCGAATTACCAGACTGACCAAATCAGGGGGGTGAACGTTTACTTGCGAGCTTTCCACCAAATTCAGTCCTTGCAGACAGTTCAACGTCCTCCAAGGGGCACTACTTCACGCGACTTCACTGTATCACTATTAAAGTTCCAATTTGGCCACGATAATTACTCAGTTACACAAGTTCAGCTTATGACGCAGCGTACGTTCGGTGAATCACTCGAGAAACGCAGGATGGATTTTCACGGCGAAGGAGAACCGAGTGGACAACCGAGCACGCGAACAATCGTGGACTGAGAGTGCCGCTTAGACAACCGACTCGGGGCAGCCAACCGCGTGACTGGACACGAGGACGTAAACAAACCGTGAAAGACGATTGGTCGAGAGGCTACCTGACCATTCGGGTATGTCGGAGGTAAGATTCTCCGGATCGCGTTTATCAAACGTGGATCCTTACCTGCTCCGATTCCTAACGGAGGATCAGGTGTCCCTTCGAGAGGTATTTCTTCCAAATGGAGTAAAATTGAACAAACCAGGTCGCGAGTGTCACCGAGTCGAACGAAATTGCGTGAAGTAGGACTGAACAAATTTTTACATCCTTAATCATCTAATAATGCAAATCGTGTTATTAAAGTATATCTGGTTTATGATTATGCATTTCGAATTATTTCACGCAACTGTTATCTACGATCAGCCGCTTCTGCCACTTCTACCGTAAACGATAATCATAAAGTCGAGCATAGAACGAACCGTAACGGACGCTGGCCTCTCTTACTTTCACTTCATTGTTTACGTGCTCGCTCCGTCCAGTTAGATGCACAGCCACGGTACGTACACCGTTCGCCGTTCGGTTATCGTCAGCCACGTGCGCCGCGGAGAAAATTCGCGAAAGCAGAACGTAGTAGCCAGTTCAGCGCGGCTGGCAACCTTGGGCTCGTAGGCGTTTCACAGCGGGCAGCGAGGGACCCGCGCAGGTTAAACGCCGGCCAGGTAGTCGGCTCGGAAGGTGCACACTGACGTCGGAATTCTCGTGTTACCGTGGCCACAATAGACCTCGGCGCGAAGCACGTGAAAGGCCCCTACGAATGTCACGAAATTCACGAGGATCGTGCACCTTTCTTTAAACCGGGAGCGTTGCTCCCTTCTCGGCGGTGCCAAAGTGGGGCCAACCGGTTCTCGTCTTCACGCGTCCTCGGATTGCCGCTAAACGGGTTAACCGATTGGCGGACGCCGGCCGAAACCCAGGGCCGTACCTAATGTCGGTCTCCGATGTTACGTGCCGCATTATTGGAGATCCGCGGATTGAAAACCGAATCTAACAGCCGATCTGACTCAATGTTTTGTCGAACACCGTTTCTTTTTATTAATATTGATTCAGTAGAATTGATGAGTTCGTTCAATGAAAAATAATTGCCATAATCAATAATTGATGACGAAGGAATTATTTCTAGCAGAATAAAATTTGTATTATTAATATTATTATTCCCTGACATGGCTTCACTCGCAACAATTTTGTATAAAATTATTGTACCGGACTTATTATGAAATTTTATATTTACATTAATAACTTTTTAATATGTCGTATTAAATGTTTCTTGGAATAGATTACATTAAAATTCAATTTCTGGAAT
>NW_017177087.1:747849-758622 GCF_001652005.2 Ceratina calcarata
GTTTTATAAATAAATATAGCTTATGACAAGCTATTCGAATTGTAAATGCTTCAGTCGTTCTTCAGATTTTTGGTAACACACAAACAAATGCAGTCCCTTTATATAACATAAAATGGTAAAAAATTGGGCTGCATAATCACCTTTTTTCCCATCAGCGAAATCCCAAATGGATTTTACACCGTGCGAAAATAAGTTTAACCGAGCTTTGGAAAAATTTTCAGCGGCAAACGCGAATTAAAGGGAATTTGACCTTCATCTCTTTCGTCGTAACCGGATTCATTAATGAAAATAGTTATTCGAATCGCAAAGACATGTGCAAGCACGTATTTAACCATGTAGATGCCAATGTCGAACAAGTCTGCGCGGAATTCTGATAATGGCGAGGCGTTTCTGCAATTTAACTTTCTACTAGCCGGCATTTCCCAGTAGCCGAAAACTCCGAATCAGGAGATTGTTCCTGGAGGACATGGCTACTACCGCATTCGAGAAAACCGGACCGAATTCACGAGAATACAACTGTTTCCTAGTCGTATAATTATTTAACGAATCGTCGTCCCGATTTAATAATTAGCGATTCTCGACTGTGTCCCGAGAAATGAAAAATAATTAAACGTGACACGAAACTCCTTTCTGTAATTCCTGAGATAAAACAAATATCGGGAAACGGATGTTTATTGTAAACGATAGGATGATCGAGTTAATGAAGGGATTATTTAAACTCTTTGCCTCTGCGAGATGTCCACGGCCAGTATTAATTGGAAGTCGCCAAGTCCGGCTAACGATAAGTGGAATAATTGCAAAAGTTAATCAAACTTCCCGAGCAATCGATAAAGAACACAGGTTTCCCTACGGACAACTTTTACTGCGATACGAGGAGCATCGAAAAGTTCCCAATCAACGTTCGATCACTGTAATTAACGTTGGTGCAATGCGGTGCAAAAAAAATCTCTAAAAGAATTTCATCATTTACCGACACCAAAGGCAATCTATGTTCCATGCGAAATAAAAAGAGTAAAAATCACGAAATATAACGTAAAATATGTAATACTGTCTTCGTTTTCATGAGGGAAATGAACGTACAAATAAAAAGGAGAATCCTTTTTTAGAACTATACAGGGTGTCTCAGAAAAAGTGTTATAGCTGAAAAGTGGTGATTCTGGAATTTTTACAATTTTTACTATTTTTGTACAACAATTTCCTTTGGCAAAATAAGTGGGGCATAGTTTTTGAATTATTAACGAGAAACATTGACTAATGAGAGCACGTGTAGGGCCTGCGCTGAGCCACGATCGAGCGTCACAATTGGAGCCAACCTACCCGTGGCTGAGTACGGGCTCTCATTGGTCAGCGTTTTTCGGCAATAATTCAAAAACCATACCTCACTCTGCATTCTGCCAAAGGAAACTGTTGTTCAGAAATATCTCCAGAATCACCTCTTTTCAGTTTTATCCCTGTTTCTCGGGCACCCTGTATATTACGTTCCCAGTGACGTTTCCCTCGATCTTCCCTACCTATCGCTTTGCGTACGAATATTGATGAACAAGTCTCTCTCAAGAATCTCGACGGGAGATCCCACGGCTCGAAGCGGGTATAAATCGTCCAGAGGTTGAAAAATTGAACTCCTTCGGCCATCCCCGTCTCTTCTAATACCGCGGGAATAATCGATCAACTTCAAAGATTGATCTGTTTCGTACGGAAAACGCTGAGACCGGTAACCAAAAATAGAGCACTCACCCAACACGGCTCGGTGACCCTTCACCCTCCGGCCGATGTTCGGCGACACCAGGCTAAGTCTGTCGCTTCTGGCACCTAACAACGGACTTGGGCTCCTTCGCGGCGGCGGCGGTTGATCAATGAAAAGTCCATAACTGCTACCAACATTCACGATGTTGCTGCTGCTGACAGTTCCAACCCCACCGGCGATGCCCCATTCCGCGACACTGTCAATGGAGCTGCTCCTTGGAAGGCACGAGCTGGTCGTGCTGCAATCCCGTCTATCAATCAAACATTTTCGCAAATCTGAGTTTGACGTAATTACTTCGAGGAATCAGAATTTTCCGGCGAGTCGCGACAGGAAATTAAACTTCGACCTGATAATAATTAATTCACTCGACTATTTGAATCGTCGATTACAATTTATAACTGAATACGATATGCGATTTAATTCCGTGATCTTTTTATCGAAGAGGACATTTTACTGCAAAGGTAAAATAAAATTTTAATTACACGGTTTGCGGAAGAGAAAGGCTGTCTCACGTACATTGTACGATAGAATTAATCTCATGTTACGAAATTGTTTCATGAGATCCAAAGGGGTATGTAATAAATCTGATCTACATATGTACCTATTACGAAATTAGTGATCACCGGTTCGCGCGTTATTCGGGTAACCAATATATTAAAGTTAGTCAAGTTCCATGGACAGACTTGAGCGCTTAATCTTCACGCTGTCCTCCCATCGTTTAGACCCAATCCTCTGCAACCTATTCTGGTCCCTGGCACACATTATTACGTATATACATATTATGTAATACACGAGGTATTGTGAAACAAAAGCATTTCAAGCGCTCTATAAATTCTTACACCTTGTTATAATATTCAATTAATTGTAAGGAAAATATTTTGTATTAGGAATTTAAATAAAAGATTGAAGAACTATTTTTTATTTTTTTTTTAAATATTATTATAAAAAAAAAAGAAATACTGACACTTTTGCGTTTCCTAGCAAGGAGTAGGAACGTAGAGATACTTTTTTTGCGGACTCGATGTTTTCTTATCTCGCAGCGGTTTGTTTTACACAGAGTTCCTTGTTTCTCCAAGGTGTACATACCGAACGCAATGTTCTCTTCGTTTTATTCATCTCCCGGCTAGGGAAAACAAGCGAACGAGCAAAGGTGAGTAATGTTAATAATTTAAGGAACTGATTTGAATTCCCAGTTCCTGGAAAATTAGACTACGGTTCGGTGCACTCACTCTCTCCCAAGAGACTCTCTCTAAACGCGAACAAATTGATTCAGGAGAATCTGGATTCTATTCTCTTGCCACATCGCGCTCGTAGCACTTAACCAACGTTAAAATGTCTAGAAAAGCAAAGGTGGGAAAATGGAGAACGCAAGATACCTTAAGCGAAAAGATGTGCTCGCAGAAAAGTGTCCAAGCCCCGTAGTATCTTTTTTTAAAACCTTACTGAACTTCTTTTATAAGAGTAAAAGCTAAGCTTCATCTATTCAATATTCATCAGTTTAATGTATCTCAACAAATCTTATTAGTCTATAACTTAAGAAACTGAAGTACAATTAATTTCGATAAGGAAATATCCCATAATGCTTAGCAGTTCGATGCTTGAAAATACTAAGAACTACATTTCTGAATCAAACGAATGGATGAGGGATATCAACGAAATATAAAAAACGCTACCAAACTTTTAATATTCCGTTCCTTCATCAGAACCAGGAGAGAGATGAAAAGGAGGAGGCTGCATTGACCGGGGTTCGTGACAACTAACGCTAATTAATCCTGTGCTTTTGATACTCCATGTTTCTAATCTTGACTGTCCCGCGAAGAAGAAAAAAAAAGAACCGTCTGCTCCACGCGTTCGCTGTTCAACCAAATTGGGCTTCCAGATTAAAGAGGCTTGTAATCTATCCGAACGCGAAAGTTCATTCTGATTTTCAGCTCGTCAAAGTAACTGGAAGGAATCCACCTCTAGAGGCCACAGAGGTGCTTTGTTCCTTTGTGAATCGCCGTTCCTCCAGCTGCTTTTTTTTTCCATAAACGAAGCTGAGAAACGGATTTCTTCTCACTGCCACAAGCAGCAGCTCGTTTTCATCTGCAGTTACAAGCTGCATGTAATTCCTCTACTAAATCCAAAGAAACTAACGTAATATTATTAGAGAAGAAATAAAAGAAACATTCGATATTTTTTTTAAGCTATATGAAAGTTTTTACTTTCTTTTAAAATATATTACATTTCGAGCTGTAATGTTTAAATAACAATGCGAGCAGTAATGAAATTTAACACGTTACAATCTAGTAAACCACTTCTGTCCTATTCATGGGGTCAGATTGCTCGACGAAAACAAGCTCGAATGTGGAAAAACGAGGGACAAATTGCGGGTCCATTAGACCTCGGGATTAATGTCCTTCATCATATTTTTCTGCCGGTAACTACACCGATGGTCTTCAATGCACGCCCTTGATGGCCACTCGCATCTGCAATTACCCCTGGCTAAATTGCGTACCGGGGACTTGAAATTACCCGCTGTTTGAAAATTCGCAAGTTCACTTTGATTCTGACGGAAAAACACCGGTCTGACAGGCATGAAGTGACAGCGACACACGTATTCGTAACAAACGAATTAACGCTTACTCGTTACGTTAATCAACGCGAAGTTCCCTTGATAAATAGAGAGAGCAATCAGCGAGCGATCAGAATATTGAATATCAAATATCCTTTTGTAAAATGAATTACTGGTACGCGTAGGCGTTTAATTTCATGTTTGATTCCAGAAATCAAATGATTATTTGTAAACTCGAGACAACATCGAAGTTCACGTTACAATTAAATCAGGTTTTATATTATGAGAATAAATTCCTTCGCGTTCTTCCAAGAGGAAATTGGTTATAAACTATAAACATTTTCCAATACCGGTAGCGTAGGAAAGAGATAATTGCTTCCCTCTTCGGCTGCGAAATAAGGTTTTAAACTTGACGGCCAGAGAACGGTAAGACACACGGGGCGATAAGAGCAGCCGCGACAAAAAACCACCTACTCAGCCGAATTTAATTTGACTAATGTTCTCCTGCATGCAGGTGTTGTATGCTGGCTTTGAACTCCCACTCGTCTCTTAAGAATCGAACGGAACTAAATACACTTCTTCGAATGAAGTTTGCGTCACGAAGTTTCCAATGGTCCGAAACAATTCCGTTTTATTAGCTCTCTGCGCTTGCAGTGTTTCGTAATATCAGTTAAAAGTAAAAACTTAAACTAAAACCGATGATAATAAAAGATATTCGAACATTTTCGTAACGCGAATCATGCAGAGATTAATTATGAATTTCTGTCTATTTGACGTAATTCATACTTCATAAATGTATTAAATTTATTATGAATTTTAGACGTACGGACGAGTTAGAAATTTCAGATATGCAGCGATTACAAAATTTCGTTGGATGTTCGTTGTTCCAAGGTTCATGGAGAATGAACGACGTCAAAGGTTTAATAAAAACGTTCGGTAGGAAGCGTGTCTGCATTTCATAGGTCAGGTTTGTCCGGTGTGCATTCCCAGACGCGAAATAAAAGAAGGCGCAAAGCGAGCGTAGACAGGAAGACGAAATGGAAGTAGTAAAGGTCGTTTGTGGTCAGACTCGGGCGTAGGTTCGCTTTATCCGCGGTCCGTCTCTCGGCTTTCTTCCGCCAATAAACGGATCACTTTCTCGGTAACAATTTCTCTCATTTTTATGAAGAAATTGATATTTTTATCAAACGAGGTAAACCTCGCAAATCATACAATTTTATATCCTGTTGTTATACTTAGTTGCCAGAGTTTTGTATGACACTAAATTGAATTTTTCCACTAAATGATCGATTTTTATAGTGAATCTTTACGAATCTCTTTTAAAAAGTATTGAATCTCTTCGTCAATTTTATATGTTCTATTAAGTTATTGATAGAAATTTCTTTTGATAACTTTATCAAACTAAATTCTGACGGGCATTAAAATGTTATTTGAAATTTTGTCAGATAAATTAAACGAGGAATCAAAGTTATATAGCTCCGGAAGATTGCAACGTAAATCAGCTATTATTTTCCTTGATCGCGCTAGTAAAAACTTTCACAAATTGGCATTAGATTTTATAGTTTTAGAGCGCCGGGCATATACTTCGACCGTTTCGTTTCCATAGAATCGTCATATTTTCAGTGGGAATATTCCTAACGCTCGCTCGAATCCGTGCCGCTGTACCGCGAAACCGGGACGCTGTCCATTTGCAAATTGAACTTTTACATTCTGCGAACCATTCGCGCGGTTAGTACTCTGCAGTGCTGCAAGTCTGCTCATAATTCTTAGGACACTTTACGAAATGTAATAGTCTTGCAAGGTGTTATAAGAGGTTTTCTAGAACGAAGTGCATTCACGATATTCCATTGACCGGGCGTAACAAAGCTCTTTATACCGAATCACAACGTTCTACTGTGAGAAATTCCATTTTATTAATTGAATTTTTACTTTTGTAATGCACTTTCTTTTAAACGATAATAGAAAAGAAAAAAATTAAATCGACAAACCTTTTAATCACGAAATTATTTTATATGTTCTATTAAGTTATTGATAGAAATTTCTTTTGATAACTTTATCAAACTAAATTCTGACGGGCATTAAAATGTTATTTGAAATTTTGTCAGATAAATTAAACGAGGAATCAAAGTTATATAGCTCCGGAAGATTGCAACGTAAATCAGCTATTATTTTCCTTGATCGCGCTAGTAAAAACTTTCACAAATTGGCATTAGATTTTATAGTTTTAGAGCGCCGGGCATATACTTCGACCGTTTCGTTTCCATAGAATCGTCATATTTTCAGTGGGAATATTCCTAACGCTCGCTCGAATCCGTGCCGCTGTACCGCGAAACCGGGACGCTGTCCATTTGCAAATTGAACTTTTACATTCTGCGAACCATTCGCGCGGTTAGTACTCTGCAGTGCTGCAAGTCTGCTCATAATTCTTAGGACACTTTACGAAATGTAATAGTCTTGCAAGGTGTTATAAGAGGTTTTCTAGAACGAAGTGCATTCACGATATTCCATTGACCGGGCGTAACAAAGCTCTTTATACCGAATCACAACGTTCTACTGTGAGAAATTCCATTTTATTAATTGAATTTTTACTTTTGTAATGCACTTTCTTTTAAACGATAATAGAAAAGAAAAAAATTAAATCGACAAACCTTTTAATCACGAAATTAAAACTAGATTATGCAAAAAAAAATGTGAAATATCTCAACAATTATCAATCCTTCTTTCATTCCTTTGACTTTCAAAATAATTAATAGAACGCGTTTATCTTTATAATTAATGCTGATAATATCGGTTTAAGGTTTGAACCATCAGAACGTGAGCGAATGGAAATTTTTGGCTTAGCAGTTAGCCCATGGCTTAGTCTAAGTGATTTCGTGACTTACATACCTTTCCCAAGAGAGCCTCCGTGGAATTTCGTCGTTCGGTGTGAAGCTCGGCCTCTGGTTCAACAGTCTAGCCAGTCTCGTCAGGGGTTGAGAGCCGCCGATGCTGGAAGTGCTCAGCCTGCCCCTTGTCGAGTGTTCCTTCGAGGATTCCCTGGTTGCTGGCCCGGTATCGGACACACGTCGTTCTTAACATAAAAAATGAAAAATTATGTGTATTCAAAAAGAGAGAATAAACTGTCGTTTCGTTTATTGATTCGTTCAGAAATTCAATATAAAATTCCTCATTTGATTTCCTCTCCCTCTCTATGGCCAAACGATAATAGCAACAATCTTAGTTGATAATATTTTTCCTTTTGTGTAATTAATTAATAAAGAGGGGTTCATCAGATGTTACCACCTCAATTGTTGTAAGTTCACAAGTCTTATATGACAATCTTTGTTCTTCATTTAAAATACAATTCCATTGAAACTATTCGTCATTTATTTACGATTATAGTTTTTAACTATGATTAGAATTTATTTAAGATTACATAATTTACATTTGGGTTGGCAAGAGACTAGTTCCAATTTTTACTATTTAGCTATTGTATTTACGAAAACCGAAATTACTTTCTTGCCAACCGAATAATTTCTTCAAATTTTTTTCTAAGAGGGTTGATGTTCATTATAAGTTTCTAGAATTCAGACGTTATTAAACTTTCTTTATTGCCGAGGGGAGTTTGAAAATTCTCTTTCCTCCAAGCTCTTGAGTATTCTCGTATGTGAAAGATATATATAGAAGAACGCGATGATGGCCGCAAAGATTGTAAGGGCGTGGGACGATAAAACAAGTCATTGAGTGCATACCTATCGTGTCGTCCGTGAACGATATCTTCGGTGCAAGGAGCTTGGTAGCGGTGCTCCCACGTTTCGCGGAAGTTCCACTCTCCGCGGGAGATGGATCGGATAGAGCCGTCGACGTCGCTATAATCATTAAAACACCGACCGTGCTTAGCGTGAAAAAAGTGCACGAGTAAAAGTGGAATGCGTTCTTAACCCATTTACAGCGTCTGTCCATTAGGCAAGAAACCAAAAAATTGCCAGCGGTTCAAATCAGTAATGAAGATTCTTATGCTTTCTTTTATTACTTATTCAAGCTTCTGTGCAATTCTATTTAGACAAATTTTATTTTAAAAGAGAGACATCGGAATGGTAGTAATTTTGATTGAGGATCGCTGTCTGACATCGATACGGTTTAGGGAGCTTACCATTGTAACGCGCATCGATCTGTGCTTGGAGGATGCTCAAACCGGGGGCAACTATTGCTGGCAGAGTTCTGGAACGTAGAAGGGGAGCGGGGCGTCCTCCCGGGCCCCTCGCTGGCCTAGGTTCTGATTTGCATTCCACTGCGGGTGTGCTGAAACAGATAAAAGCGATTATTCCAATCTCTGTAAAAAATAGTTTCTCTTAAAAAAACATTGTTCCTGTTTACACTCGAACTATCATCGAAATTAAATTGATCTCTCGTGGTCTAAAGCCTGTGCCACGACGATTGAGGTTGAAACTATTGAGTTTAGAGTACAAAGATTAGAACCGAAATTGGGTTCCTTGTGAAGGGAGTAGCAGTGGCAATGGCCTGGGATAACCCCTCAAACTGGGAAGTCGTTGTCACGAGATCAGGATTAAAGATCCTGAAAGCCAGGAAGTTCATCTGCTCGACGAGGAGTTTGTCTCCACGGGCCGAGGCAACGATGACTTCCCTTTTATCTTCCTCCGATAATTACGAGTCGGTTGTGTGTATAAGAGCAAAAATCAGTTAAGTAACGTCGTCGTCATTATAAAACGGATTCTTCCCAGGCTATCGATTAAGCCTGCAGTTTATTAAGCGGCCGGGGAATATCGCCGAGCAGCAGTTCAGAAATCAATCCCCTCCCCTCCCCAATCCCAGGAGGAAGTCGTTCCAGCTTCGATCTCGAATCGAAACGAACGCGATGTCGTTAGAGTTAAACTTTTGATTAAGAACCGACGCCCAAGCCGATAAATCGCACGAGGAATAAAGTTAAACTTTTATCGTTGAGTCATACTGTTTCAGTTTCTTCCCAATGTTAAACAATATCAGAAGAGATCTACAAACTTATGGAAATTCAAATGGCAGTACAAAACCGGAAAGAATAAATCACACTCATTGTTGACTTAAGAATTTCGCGAATAAATCACACGATTGCAGCGGTTGATGAATATAACTGTTTAAACGTCGAGTTGTCAGAAGTTGGAAAGCTCTGAGGCCAGGCGATCGATAGAACGACAAGAAACATCTTATTGACACAATTACTTCCGATTCGTGGCCTATTCTCCTCGAGAACTGGGAACTGTGTCGCATTCAGTCAATTAGAACTTCCAATTATCAACTGAATGAAGTAGTTATCGCCTATCTAAATATTTGCATTATTGTCATCTACTAAAAAGCATTCATACCCTGAAACACGATTCTCTATTTCCCTCTACGACTATTCTGAATTTAAATACGCAAGGGACGGCTCTGAAAAATTTGTTAGATTTGTCTGGGGAACGTTAGAATGATCCTATCTATCTTAAAACTACACAGCAGAAGAGGAAGATAGTAAGAAATAAAAATAAGAGAACAAGATGAAAACGATAGAATTTGTCTGAACAAATGTGAGTAACAGTTTATGAAGAGAATTCAAGAAACTTCGCGTAGAACACGAAATTGTATCGACGGAGTGTCTTTTCCTGCTGCGCAGAACATTGACGTGAAAATATAAAAAACATATTTTTCCGCTGGTTGGTGGATCCTATAAAGTTATACAATGAAAACGATGTACGTACGAAAACAGCTGTAAGGTTCTTGGTAATAAGAAGGCAGTAAACGAGACGTCGGAAAGACTGGTTTCATTATTTCTCAAGCTGTGCTCCAAATAAGCAGAGGAAGAAAAAATCTCGCTAGGAGGCGTATGAAGAATATGAATAAAGTATAAGTATCCAGTTCGTTAAAACATGCAAACGGTTGAAAAACAGATCTTGTTTTACCTTGAAAAGTTCTTTAAGCGTAACGATGTGTTTACTTCTTGACGGAAAGTTGGAAAAATGAAACACTACATTTGCAATGCAATCTTCCAGCAATAGAAACGATCTTTTGATTGTAAACAACCTGGGATCATTTAATGGCTGGAGAAAGCTGTAAGATCTTAGAACGTGCCTCAATGCTCGCTGGATTCCTGGTGCGCTTCTAAATTTCCCAAGGGGCAATTTTTACCATTGTTAAATGAAAAACTACCACAGATTGCGTCTTGAGTGAGCTGCACGATTCCCAAACATCGAGAACCGCCTTTCGATTCGCTGTCAACTACAAACTTGAGAATTTCAGATGAAATTGCTTCTCTTGTTATATATCTAAATGTCAGTTTCGTTATTTGATTTTTGAAATGTTTAAATAGTTGTTTTAATGAAATAAACTGTCAAAGAAAATGAATTCATTTGCTCTTTTATATATAAATATAAAATGAGACAAGTTTAAGGTTGTATGAACCATTACATAATAACAATGGTAAAGCATTGAAATTTTTATAGTTACTAGGTATTACGTTAGTAAA
>NW_017177087.1:759113-764903 GCF_001652005.2 Ceratina calcarata
AACTATTGATATAATTAAATTCAAATTATATTCAAATAAGAACTGAAATAATATTCGCCTAAATCCAAGGTTGCTCTACTTATTTACAAGGTATGAAAATCTAAAATCGGCACAGCGAGCGTTGCGAAATGAAAAAAGGTGTACGTCCGAAAAAAGGGAATAAATGGGAAAGTAACAGATACAGGAGTTTGCGCGGCATTCATTTCGTCGAGCGGTCTTTCACATCGACGCTTTTCGATTCAACTCCTGTTTTTTTCCGCCTGACAAAACCCCGCCTCCTGGAAACCGAACAACAGACACCAAAGACCGATCCTAAATGGTATTGTTCCTAGGTAAAAGGACTCTCTTCAGTACATGAGATAGCATACCGTGTCATCTGGCAAAGGACCGTGGATTCGATAACACGCGCACATTTCCTAAGAACTACGATTCTATTACAAACTGATATTTATTTGACAACGTCTGTGACAACACTAAATACCAAACCTAAATACGTCCGGAATTACATTTCTGATAAATATACGTAAAATATAAATTATACAAACAGAAATTTGCAACGTAAATAATATGCAAGAGGATTTAAAAAGAAGCCTGTCAATATTGGAGGTGAAAAATTAATTCCTGTCTCTACTTGGTATTTACTTGGTATTAATTGGAAAATGAAAATGTTTCATACACTGTCTTAATACAAAACAAACACCGTGAAACGAATAGGTACTGAACAACGACATTTCGTAGTTGCATTACAACTCAAAAGAAATCGCAGTCAATTTTCTCCCATTCCGTGTATAATATATTCATAAAAACAGAGTTTCAATTTCACAGAAAAATTGTCATGCAAAAATCTGTACGAGATTTTCATCGGTGGAATTGCAATTTTCAAGGAGAGCAGTCGATCACGTTGCCAATGGAATTATGAACAATATTTTGCAAGCCACGGTCCATGAATCCCTCCCTCCCTCCCTCAGTCTTCGATTTTCACGGTCGAACACGTTGCAGCGCGAATTAATGCGACGTACATAATTAAATGTAATTGACGAGTGGACGAGGCTGGATAACTCTTCGATTAATCGTTCGTGCAACGTGCAAATTAACACAAACGATACGTTTAATGTTCGCAAAAAGAAAGCTGCTATGTTTCAACTCCATTCATATGAATGAATGAATGATTAAATATTATCTATGAACCCTATTAGATATCAAATTCATCTTTCATTAAAATTCATCATTCAGATGAACTGAAATTTAATTGCTGATATATAGTATTTTTATTAAATGAATTTCCATTATGCTTCTATAATGAATCCCAGTCCTATTACGTCTCACGTACCATCCATTATTTCCAATAATCCTGATTACATGAACACATTTGCATTAAGATATGCATATAAAAGCCATTCTACTGTAGAAAAAATGAATTTCTAATCGAAACCAAAAGAGGAATACTGGAGAGGAAAAAAATTATCACATATCATCTATTACTTCCCATAATCATGATTATATGAACATACCTGCTCTGGGATATGCATATAAAGGAGATTCTACCGTAGAGAAAATGAGTTTTTAATCAAAAGGGTCTCGAAAGAATTTGCAAACGTCGAGGGAACGTTTGTTTTCCCGGGTTTTCTCATTAAAATGTCGCATGACCTATTCGAGTAACGACTACTAATGACGCAATTAGACCACGAAATTCGCGTTAATTACGTCAGATAATGGGGAAAGCCATGAATTTTCGCGCGCCGCACTTAAGAAACGGTCCTTGAGTTAATTAACCGAAATAATCGAAGACCGTATTTCCTCGCACGAAGGGAAGCCAATAAATTCACGGCAAATCAATAAATTAATAACATAAGGAGACGTGTTACTATCGTCGAATAGTCAAATAGAAAATGTAATGTCGGAAACATAATATGTATTTAGTCTTCTATCATAATTTACCAAGTTTCTTAGCGTTGAAAATCAACGCTACTTAAGCTTAGTTTGTGAGAAAGGATCGCGAAAAGTTGAACGGAGTTTCGTCTTAGTAAAATTCACTAACGATGTGGTGTAAGGTAACTCGTCCAAAAACATGAAACCGCGTTCCATAAAATAAATGTTAATAATTATTATAAATCTTTGTAATGAGTTTATATGCTGGGGAATAATATAATTGTCTCTTACTTCATAAAATCTATTATAATGAAATAAAATGTATCAGCATAGACTGGATATGCAACATTAATATTTCCCGTTGATGTGACAGGCAGAAGTATGAATATTATATGAGAAATAGTAACTTATATAAAAATATATATGTATAGGATAGAATGATTCTACAATTTTTATTGGTAGTTCACACGTACACAAGAAGATATGCCCATAAATAATTTTGGAAGAACGTAATAAAGTTGTTTTCAGGAAAATTTTGGGCAAGTGAAAAAGTTAAACAGAGATGCCTGTTAAATCCTACATTGTTTAATTTATTTATTTAACAGATTTAAAAGAAACTGTGAGGAGAGGAGAAAGCAGGAGTAAAAATGGTGGAAAAAGAAAAATGTTGGACCTTGACTTTTATACAGACGACATATTAATATTAATAGTCAACCCAGAAGAGATGAAAAGATATTTAAAAAAGAGGAATTAATTTTAAATACAGACAAATGTAAAATAATGACTTTTAAAAAAGGAATATTATCATCAAATGTACCACCCTTTCCAAGATTGAAAGACGTAAAATAAATAATTTTTACTATTACTACTACTAACAAAATTGTTTTGAAGAAACCTAGTGTTTTCGTTTTTCTACCTCTGGCTTTAAAATGAAACCGAATAAACTCACTCGTTACTTTTCCAAGTGAACATTGTTTTTACGTATGATCTGACCTTTCTAGTACATTTCTGTGCCACAGGACAGTTTGTGCAACATAAATAAGAGACACTCTGTATAAGAACGACAGAAATAAAAAAAGCAATTCTGGTTTATCGCCAAATTTATTCCAAATTGGACACACAATAAACTCGTTATCATGAATCAAACTCGAATTTCTGAAATGTTTATATATTTTAATGTACTTATTCGAAAGATAGACAAAGTTTTTCGAGAATTTAGGACAAGACAGGAAGGCTTTTCACCAGGAAATCGCGTAGCTTTTCTCAAGTGGAAGTCGTGGAACACAATCCGGATCGTCTGGTCCATAATGGGGAAATTTATGTGAGCAGCCATCTTCCGTAAATGACGAAGGCGTGAGCAAAGGAACGAGAAGTCATTTTCCTTCAATTTTCGTCGCCTCCCGTCGTAGCCGGCGGCAACAACAACGTAAATGCACCGGCTAACAGTAACAAATACCATCGATTGTATATTGACAAAGATCGTCGTATCAATTTTTCTCCTCGCAATTATCGGGATAACAATATTCCGAACGATTGAGAGAATAAAGCAAGAGTACGGAAAACACGAATGAATTATTATCGAAGTCGAGAGCGGAATCTAAATTAAGTATCCACCGTAATTTCGCCATTCATCATGCAGTCCTCCCAGTAGGAGGAAAAAGATGAATAGCTAGGGTACACTGGAATCTCTTAGAATTTTTCAATCTCCTCTTTACACTCCATTTCTTCTACTATTCTGTCGATGCTAGTATAATGAATACCAAACGAAACCCCTATGCCACTTTCTCTATCAGCTGCAATTCCATTTGCTAATAAACCATTCAAAGAATTATTCGTAATTCACGATCGGCAGTTGTCATATCCGAATGAGCAACTCTTTTCTTTGATACGCGAAAGATAACTATTAAAGCGCATCGCGGACAGCAATGAATGAAATTGTCAAGAACAGGGTACGCCCCTTTTCTTCTGCTCGCGGCCGAGTACCGCGCCAATTGAATTTTTTACCCCGGCGAGGATCCTTCAACGAACAAGGAGGCAGGATTCTCATCCGGCAAGAGACGCGACCATAGTCGCACTGAAATTTCACTTCGTTCGTTACTTCCTCGTTAGGAAGGCTCGAATTCAATTCCCGGAATTTCTCGAGTGCCACACTGCGGCATGTGTTCGCTCTTACTCATTCACTATACATATTTTACACATAAGCTCATCGGTGTCGAATTAAGAAAATCCGGTGCACCTCGTTAAATTTCACTTTTCGCAAGTTACGAGACGCCAATTTATTTGGTCAAAGTCAATTACATGGATATATTTCATGGAATCAGAATGTAATTAAAAATGCAATCATGTATTTATTGGAAATGAAAGACTGTGGATCCATGCAGTCTTGAAAGTTTGACAGAGATAAAAATTCTCTTAACTATCAGCAGACACGAATATCCGACTCGTCGGAGATATCCTGCAGGAAATAGGTTTTCCGTGCACACAAAGGATACACAGAAGGGAAGAATGAACGCTGTTAAACGATAAATTTCATGACGCTGCTGCTGCTGCTGCTGAACGCTTTATACAAAAGGTACGCTCTTCGACTTGTGCTCCCATTCGAACGTGCAACAGTGAGCCGGCAATGAACCTGACCTCAAGCGCGAGATCAACCGAGGGGAATTCGTTTGCCGTCTTCTTTTCTCTTAATATCATCGAATTACGTGGCACTGGCGCAAAGCTGCGAACAATGCCGTTGCAGCTTTTACTGGATGCCAGTTTCCTTATTAAATCAAGAAATTTTAGACGCATTGTGTTAAATATGATCCCTCCACTTATACTGGTTGTTGTAATTTTATCAATAAAAACCAATAAATGTCATTTGAAAAATTTTACACTAGTCCCTACATTCGACGGTAATAAAATTTATGCTTAACAACCGTAGACAATTATTTGCCCCTGTACATACCGTCAGCTCGCAATCGAAAATTTAACGCGAGGAGTAAAGTGACAACTTTTATTATTCCTCGTTTGAGCGTAAACCACGTGCACGATTCCCGGCATAAATTTTTGTCGCGTCTCCCGCGTGCTGCGGGATAGAATTTACGCGCGACCCGGCGGTTTCGCGCAATTTCCAACCTCCATATTCTTCCAGGAGAATGCTCTTTCGTACCGCCTCCAGAATTTATCGGCGAGCGAACGGGGAAATGAAAATTTCTCGGTACAACGCGCGAGACAATCTCTCTATACAGAGCATGCATGGGGGCATACGTATACATCGAATTTCCTTATGGGCAAACGATTCGGTACAAATCCGAAGGAACTTGCGAGGCAAACGAGTTTTGTACAGCACGGAGGATCCAGATAGCCGATTGGCCTGCATCGGGTCCCATCGATTGGATTTCAATCGATACCGCCGCGACGGGGATCCTTTTCGGCCGGGAACGTTTTCAGCCCGAAAGGCCGCACGATAACTGCATTCACGTAAATACGTTCAACTTGACCCGGAAGGCGAATACGTGACGAAACTCGAAAAAGAGCACGTGGCTTTTGTACGGGCCTCGCGTGTCTTCGTCCATAAAACTCGAAAGGGACGAAGAGACGGGAACCGGCAAGAGTGAAAAGCAACTGGCATTTATTGGCCAAATTTCATTTGGCAACATGATTGTTATAGAAACTACGTTACGTTGGGGATATGAAGATGACGATGATACAAAACACGTGACACGAATTTAAGGACGTTCTCCAAGCCCAGTAGTGCTCAACCCAAACATAACTCGAACCCATGCGCTTCCCTTGCTTAAACAAAGGTTGTAGTTCCGTACCACTGCTCTCTGCAAGCGATGTAGAAGTGTGAAATCAATCCCAAAAGTTTATGCACTTTATAAATGTATTTTTTAAAAAGAAATCAGACGTCGGAAGAACATTGCTAATAATAAACAA
>NW_017177087.1:765049-767855 GCF_001652005.2 Ceratina calcarata
GTTAGAGAATATACTATATCCACTATTCCTAGAGGGCATTTGTATGTGTGTTTGTGTGTGTGTGTGTCCGTTCGTCTTAGCGCCGTGTGATCGTCCGCCTTAGCAAGAGCAATTCAACCGGAGGGCCTAGATGAGAACGGAGAAGCTAGTAGAAATTATAAGCAGATATATAGATACATGGTTAGGGGTAGGAGAGAATTTACTTCTGTTAAAGTTGGAATTGAAGTTCAAACTGTAAGATACGAGGGATGAGACTGGGAAAGTTAAGACAGTGGAAATAGTAGGAAGAACGGAAGATGAGAGTGCAGGAGAAAAGTGTAAACCAAGTCCATTTCTGAACCAATAGACTGAAATAAAAATATTATATACGTCGAGGTATACGACGAAACGACGAATTTAAACATCGAACTGTTTGTCCTCGGATGGAATCAGTAATCCGAGAAGTCGCAAATCATTACCGATATATCGAGAAGTATCGAGAGATATCGAAGGATTCAATTTTTAAAAAAGGAGAAGAACGGAAAACAAACGATCGCGATCAGAGTCACATCAGAGACCATCACTGATTCGACAAATAGAATAATTTTGCTTAATGTCCTTTCCGAGTGACGGTTTAAGAGTTTTAATAACATGGACGCTTTGACATACATATATTAACTTATTATTTAACATACAGGGTATGTAAGAAAGCAACTGTTTTTCAGATTTTTGCTAATACACAAATAAATACTTTTTATTCATAGAAAAGTAAGACGAATTGATAAAATATTATACGAACATTTTCGTTTCGCAATCACAAGATATATGATAACTCGTGAATAATAATTAAAACAGAAATAGAGTAGATAATAAATGATTCAGAAAGAAATGTGAAATGATTTACAATGAAAGGGACTCTGGTAACGTGTTTCATCATAAAAAAAGTTCACGCTTAATATTTACGGTTCTACGACCGATGTTATTTTCCGCGATCCACCATTACGCGGATAGCTAATTGGGGAAACGACACGCGAGAGCAACCATTGTCCGGAGGGAATTTTTCTTCTCGCATTCCTGTGTCGCATTGTTATCAATCCTATAGCGTGTACCAAATTACGATGCGACACGGTTGGCGACGAGTTTTCGACAGAATGCACCTACATACATGCATATATGTACGTACGTACGTAGACGTATATACATATATATATATATAATGCATACATATGTACAGGTAACACGGATCGATCTCTTCCCAAGGACCGAATTAGGTCACGATCCTTCTTCTTTTTTCAAGAGCCATGTACGCCTATGCAGAAACGGTTTTAGCAACCTGGCTGTAGATTCGTCACCTTGCCCGGCGACGCGGCACCTTCTCCGGTTTAATTGAAAGGAACTTCTTAATTAGGCGAGAACCATTCTGTTTCGCCTGAACCGCGAGAAACAAGAGGAGGAACCGGACCCGCGCGAGACGGATCAATATTAGCGGAGCATCGCTAAGCGGTCTAGGCACGGACATGAAAGAAACATGGATCGCTTTTCGTTTCATTCCTACAGAACACCAACAAAAGCCTGATCGATAATTGTAATGAGGAGTACAAATTCAACCCAGTTTCTCCGCGTGGTTTACAGCCACGCTTTATCTTAAGAAAAATCATCAAATTTTAAATCTTGATAACAAAAATCAAATATAGATGAATTATTAATCAAGAGAAAATAATAAAAGGTATATGTAAATACGATATAGTGATTTGTAAGTAAATTGTGAGATCGTATTGAAAGAGGACGACGGGGACGTGTATACCAGTAGTAGAGATCGAGCGCAAACTGATTTAAGTAGACAAGGCGTATCTCTGATCAGACACGAACGGATCTTGGACAAGAACGGGATCGGTTGTCTTCCAGCTGCGATCAATAATCTTTCCTGCCTTTATAAATAACGTTTATCGATCTTCCAGCTCGTAGTCAGGTCTTCTTTCATAGCCTGCTGTCAGGGTGTCAATATTTTACAGGTAAAACCTCATGAAAACGAATGGTTCCCGTTAAAACTGACTGGTATCAGCATCGCAGGAGTTAATCCCTTTAATTTTCAATTAAAGTAACTCGACCACCTTTTATATCCTTGCTCGATTTAAGCGCAATTTTTTTTTAATAAAATAACGATATTTTATTAATATTTCCGTACCGATTTATTTACCAAACAATCGATTGCGACGCATGCATTCGCATTGAATGCCAAGAGAGAAGAGAGTATTATTTTAAACACAATTTCTATTTTAATCGTGAGAGCTACTCTATTTATCTGATAATTATTTTATCAATCACGCCGCGAATGCACGTTTATCATCGTATAGATTGTGCGACATATTTCTCAAACAGTAATTAAACGCGGACTGAGTTACGATTCTTTTTTTTAAGTGCTTTAACGCCGTGCGCCGTCGCAGAATAAACCATTAGTGCGCCGGTAACGAACCGATGAATCGAAACCGATTACACGCGACCCGCCGTAAATTTTCTCGCGTTACGCGTAGAATTTTCAGGTCAACAGATTACGCCGGGTTTTTCGGTTATCCCTGATCAATGAAGAAATACGTACCGCGCCGCGTTGGGAGCCGAAGAAAATCCATTAGGAAAATAGAAAGACTAGTTTCTATGGCTAGCGACGGATCACTACTCGAGCCAGTCACGTTTTTCATAAATCTCGACACGCTTTTTACAAACCCAACGTTTTACACCCGTCGTTCTACTTTAAGCTTAAGGTTGTATGAGTCGTAAGATCTTTGCCAAGAGTTTAAGACATGTAATAAAAAGCTGTTTCCAATATTTG
>NW_017177087.1:767880-791693 GCF_001652005.2 Ceratina calcarata
ACTAGCAAAATTTCTAAAATTTTATACAGTGTTTTATTAATGTAATATCTGATAACTGTTAAAATTTGAATGCTTTGTCACTGTTTTTATGTAAGGGTTCATACAACCTTAAAGCGAGACAATTGTCGCTCCTGTTGTATTAATACCGATTTAATTGTAGATTACAGACTTATTGAATTTTATTTTAGATCGCAATCTACCCGGATTGAAATAATTGTTCTATAATATAAAGCGATGTATAGTGCACGCGCCTCTTAAGTTACGAGAAGACCTTAAGCGCTTATAATGGGCCATTCATTGTCTGATATTAGAAAGAAGACCGGCATTCTTAATTGAATTTTCAAGCGAAACCTCCCGGACTCGTCGCGAAGCCTGGAAAATTGATCCTGTTCTCGAGCGGTTCTGAAACCCGATCAGTTTGCTTCTTCGTATTCCACGTCCTTTGAGCATCGTCGGGGGGTGCCGCAAAATCGATAACTGGGATTATCCGATAAGGATGTTACATCGAGAACGTTTCTGACTCGAACAGATTCGTCATCCGACCTACAGTTTTCTTTCCTAATCCTGCTCGTATCGCTTCTATCATTACTGACTCCATGTTCGTCGTTTCAATTGCTTCTCAGAACTCCAATTGAATCCCCGATATGGAACTATAATAAGGAATTAACTGATTGAGTGTATTTTTACACATTTTCAGGAAAACAAGAAATTGTATGTTTAAGGGAAATGCGAAGCTCGGCAGAGGCGTTGAAAATGGAAATTCAGAGAATGAAACCTTTGTTATCTCGTTCAAAGCACTTTGCTAAATATTCTCTCGGACATTTCTATCGCCTAACAAATACACACCGTTTGTATTAGCTCGAGGCTGGTTCGCATTATAAATTATGCCGGTGGAAGAAGAGAAGGAAAAATCTCGGATAAGCTGGCGTATTACATTTTCACGCTCTTCCGGCGTTACTTAGAGGAAGCCTTGGTAAAGTTCTTCACCGGAAACCAGAATACAGAAATCGACGGGAAACCGTCCCTCTACACAGCGAAAGACTTGCTTCGTTTCTTTTTTATAAAGCGTACGGGAGGGGAAGGAGTGGTTCGCTTTGACGAAACACGCACGACTATTTTTCGCGTATTCCCGTGCAGTCGGGGATGATATTTCCTTCTCACGCTTGGTTGATAAAAGCCTCGAAGGAATGAAAGCTCCGCATGAAGAAACTAGCCTCTCGCCTGTAGTCGGCCATGCGTTCTTCCGCTGTTTGATGACCCAGGATTCTTTCAACAGTCATTTCCTCTTTTTGACTTAAAATGACTGACTCTCGATCAATCATCCCCCCTTTTTGACTCAACGAATTTCCATAAATAACTGCGGTGAACCGAGCAACATACATCGCGATCTCTTAATGCCTCCCTGATTTAGCGATGTGGAACAATTTCGAATACGTTCGCAATTATTGTTTCGTCTACGAAATGCGCACAAATATTTGAAGTGAACAAACAACTATGTGTGTACGTTCAATCTTCTTTTTCTTTTCCCTTTGGTTATTTCGAATCGTTTAATAGTCCTGCCAGCTTTTCGATTAAATCTTTCACGTGCTCTATTTGTTTTCTCCTGTAGATTGAACTACCATAACTATTTCAAGTAAACAAACACGCCCTCCGTTTGAAATTTGGTGGTAATCGTACCCTCTATTAACTCCATCGCCTCTTCAAATATTAACAGCGATTAAAAAAGCAAAGGAATTTCTATTTAACTTAACCAACACTGGGTCGCGAGAAATGCGTTGAAGTAACAAATTATACTAGGGAACAAAGTAACCCATGGAACTGATTTTGGAAACTTGGCAGCGTTTGAGCTCGTTTATTTCTCACGAAGTGACTTTTCAAGCAGCGATGCTTTGGGATAAAGCAAACAACGACACGGAAGTGAAACGCGGGACTCGTTAACGGATAAAAGCATGCGAGATTGCACGCTGGACGCATCTTTTGTTCGTTTCTAGCCCATCTAACAATCGTTCAGGATTAAACGGGTTCTATCCGTTTGTTCAACTGTCTAGCACTCGAGCAACTGCATTGTGAAAAATATATGAATTCTTTTACGTCTTTTTCGTGGCTTGGAATGTAATTTTAGAATTTAATAAATAGGAGTTATGTAAAATCCAATTAGAAGCTATTGAACCAATAATGGCATATTTAAATGCCTACAAAGCTAACTGAGAAATCAGATTTAAATCCTCTGGTTTGGGAACACAGTAGTAAAAAAATCATATAAAATCGTGATTTCGTGATCGTGTAAATAAATCTAAAGAAGAATGACACTCATTTTACGAATCTAACGTCATTATATAATTTACACAACAAAAAATCGGTGATGACTCCCACACATCATATGATTCTAGTGGATTAAGTGACAGAAGCTTATTGCCAATGCAGACGTTAAGTAGTAGAAGACAATTCTAGTCAGACAATCGAATCTATACTATCATACATATACATTCGATTCGCAAAGAACGAATGTTATATCTAGATTACCGATTTTTATGCAATTATAGAAAATTTGCGAAAATATGTCTTTTATATATAATAACAAATTATAATATAGTTATATATAATATACCAATAAATATAGTTGTCTTAGTCTTTAAGTTCACTTTAATATTAAACACCAGCCTATGTACAGGTAACTTTGATTAGCTTGTATAGAATACGCATTGTAATTTTGGTTTTAAACGTCGTTTGCATTGTAATTATCTTATTTAAATAAATAAATAGACGCACATCTCAGACAATGGAATTATAAAAATGAAATTCTTCAAAATATATATATCAATAAATATAACTTTGCATAAGACGCCTAGTTACGACAATTATCGAATTGCTACAACATTTATTCATGATTTTAGATAAAAGAAAATTGTTAAAATTATTCATGATTTCGCAAATAACGAAAAATATACAAAATGTTTAACCCGCCCGTATTATCAGACGTGTACACAGGCCTGTGTCCGGAAATCCCGGGATTTCCATCCTCATTCTTATTTACTTTACAACAGCGAACGTTCGAATCGGTTGTGTACCGAGCGTCAACATTTTTCAAAAACTTTCGCCACGGAACAACCGTAAATTTCCAAGCTGACCTTGCGCCCGGTTTGATCTCCCGCGAGCCATCGATCAATTTTACTCGTCCCGCAGTAAACAACCGTGACAAATGCTCTCGGCGACAGAAGATTTGTCTTTGTTTAGCGCGACGACAATTAGCGATTTCACGCACCGCGTAACGACGTGACGAAATAATTATAAATAAATTCTCTTCATGACACTTGATATTGTTGTACATTTTTAAGAACTCTATAAACCCGGGATAACCGAAACTCATAAATATTCTCAGCAGCGTAAAAGTAAATCTCGAGGAGCGTTCACTCCCCGAGTGCAGAATTATTCCGCAGTCGATTTACATGAGAGCTGTTCCCATTTCTCAGGTCCGCCCACGAAAGCTCGCACGTTCGGAAATAATCGTGATGGTGTTTCCGCGTAGGTTCCGCATAATAAAACTGACCGTAGGTGCACTTCCGCTTTCCCGAGTGGAACACAATAGAGAGAAACATCCCTCTTAGCGCGATTCATTTTTATTACCGGAAAAAAGTGACGGGCGTCGCAGTGACGACAGGAGAGATCGGGACGCGAAACTTTTCAAAGCTAGGCAAGAATTTTCTTGCGCCCTAGAAGTTCACGGCCCGTCACACTCCACCGTCTTTTATTTATCCTCTTCACCAGATTTCTGCCTGCTTAGCCGTTTCTTGCTCTAATTCCTTGGCCCAATTTTCACACTCCTCCTCTCATCGTCTCTCGTCGAAAATTATACAGTTTGAAATTATTCTACGATTTTGCTGAAGACTCGATGACAATTCTTCATAGTACATTATTCACTTCAAATGATAATCCGATATAAATTACACTTGAATATTCAATGCGGAGACGGCAGAAGTTTCATCTCTCGTAAAATGGAGAGGGAATAAACAGTCAAGAATTCTGGAAGTTACAAACAGTAAGAGAAACTGTGATAATCTTTTTTTACGCCGCTAATAAAAGATATGGACTCTCGAAGCTGCTTTCGATTCGAATTCCGGTTCGGGGATATGAGAAACTGGCAGAGGGTGAACGGTCTTGTCGGTATCTGGCAATTTCAGAATCACGCGTAAACGAACAGGCTCCGAGGCGCACGGAAGGAAGATAAAACGAGAGGCGAAGAGATATATACACAGGATAGAAGAAAAAGGGAGACTATCGACGAGGTGTTCCAACCCGAAGGATGAAAGTTTCGAGCCACTAAAACGCTTGGGGGCTCGGCGGCGGCGAAGTTCGAACGAAGGCCATAATCGCAAAGCTCTCCCGCAACCGAAGATCGTAATTCGTGGGCGCTTATAATGTTCCCTACGAATCACTGGGTTGATCGAATTTAACGCGGACTTTATGGATAACCCTGTTACGGGCAATTGACGTGGACGAGGAATATTGCTGTCTCTACGGACGTCGTCTGCGGGGACCTAGTTTTATGACAGTTGCAAATTAAATTACGCTCCTTTGTAACTTAATTAAATAATACAATAAAACAGTGCCTGCGATAAAATAAAAAACAATTACGAAAATTTATTTGGCACTGAATTACAACTCTTTAATTTTACTTATTTAATTCCTAAATTATTTCGATTTAATTTAGGGAGAAAAATAGTAATCCTTTTATTCCATGTTGCAATCAAACTGAATTCATATGTCATCATATTTCTGCACTACATTAACTCAATATTTAACTTCCTCAGGGACATTGAAACACATGTATCCTTCAGTTTTTTAAAAATTAAAATTATTTCAAATGAAAAGACAGACTACCCTTAATAAAGAAATAATTAAATAGATTTCTTTTATGTTAAAAAATCCGTCCATGGAAATTAAGATTAACAATTCTCGAATCTGAAACAAGCTATACTAGTCTGTTTCGACGTGTTCTTAAACGAATTCCTTTAAAACAAAAGTCAGGTGATATTCCGACTTTCACGACAGGCAACCTCGTGCTTTATCTGTCGGAATTTCGAGCGCAAATAAAAATTCCAGCAAGCGGATCTTGCAGCGTGGACAAAAACGTCCGTTCGTCAGCGTCGTCCGTTCGATAGGTCGACAGGTCTCCGAGGGTTGATAAACGCGGCTGTCCGACTGAACCTACCGTCGGATCACACGTCCCGTACGATCCGCTCGAATAATGAGAAATATCGCGGGCATGTCCGAACCTTTTTCCCCACCGGTTTTATTTCGTTTTCACGCCCCCGTGTAACCTGCAGTCCCATCCACGATGCTCAGAACAACATTTATCTAGCCAAAAGGGTTGCAACTTTAGAAGAACGAATTATTAGGTATGATAAATCAGTAGAATAACAGAACGTAACCCCAATTGCCATTCAATAAGTTCAGTATTATTATTTCTATAAAAATGTAAAAAGAAAATTGGGTAAACTAATATTTTAAACAATTGACCTCTCTTTGATCTCATTTGTTAAATTAATTTTTGTTATTCGAATACTAAAATATCACAAATTTCACTATTCTTACAGGGTTTCATTTGGCGACGCGTTTTGCGATATGTTCTGAAACTTATTTATAAGCACGTTCTCGGCTCGCGATCAGTTAGTGATTCGTGAGCTTGTTGTATAGCCGATGACCCAGTTTCCGGTCCCGTTGGCTTTTATACAAGCTTATCCGACGCGGCTCGTTACCTTGCCCGCGTTAATAAACCCGCGCAACTCTTCTCCCTTTTGTCTGGAGACCGGGGTTCGGAATCCGAGGATCAATTAAGAGACGCGCTGACGCGAACCTCGCTCTGTTCACCGTGAACGCGATCTGAAGGTTCTCTTATGACCTCGAAACACTTCGTTCTCCTCGATGTACTTCCCATCTCTTATTGTTAAGTCTTCATTCAAATTCATATCCTAGCTACTTTCTTAATTGCGATTAAGAGTGGGATCAAGTACTTCGCCAACAGGTTCGAACTTTGACTGAATTCGAACTCTCTATAAGTATTTCGGAAAATAGAAACAGGAAAGTATTGTCGAAGCTGTGCCACATAGTTTCGAATCTTTCACAAGTAATTTGCTAAGTGGAAGTAATACTTCGCAAGTATACTCGAATCTTGGTTGAATAAATTCGAAACTTTTCCGATGACCAGAAACTCTCCAATCTTTTTATTCATTATTTTTGTTACTTTTAAAATGAATTATGTTGTCCTTTAATGCTTAATTTAATTCAACATTTATAACTATAATTTTATAATCTATTGGATATTAATAAGGACACTTAATCAATACTTTATTAGAGCTAATAAAATCAGGCCGCTACTATTGAAACGCCAACCTTTTTTCAAAAGTTAATTTTCCCTCAAACACTTCTAAACTGTTGGACTTACGAAGAAATTGCACTGGTTTTTCTTTGCAGCTGCCAACTACAGCTATATATAACTATAATTTCGTAATTTATGATTAATAGTATAATATTTTTATCATTTTTATAAGGACACATCCTATGACCTAATTGCAGGTTTCATTATTAATGACAGCCACTATCCTTTCTGTAACTATTTCTGTACCTTCAGAAGAAGGGAGAGAAGTACATATTTTTATTGTAAAATAATTAGTTTTACAATTCTTTGGATTTCTAGGATAAACCCGTATAACCACCCCTTCTTACTGCGTATAATCTACCATACATTTTACATCATGTTTGTCCGGCTGAGTATTTTTAAAAGCAGAAAGTATCATGGATAAAAAAAGAAACGACTAAAACCAAGTATTATAAATGAAATGTTGTTCTTAGGTAGTTATGAATTTAATAAATGAAGTGCTTAAAACCGACTATGCAATTCTAATTTCCAAGATCCTGGTACTACTTGTGAACTATGCGATTCCTTCCAACATCGAAGTACTTATAAGTACCTTTGCGAAACTTGTAAATACCCATTTCGAGGTTTAATATCAGCTTGTATAAAATAAATCCTTTTCAAATACAAGCATTGAAACATTATTGCTTTTGAGTATTAATGAAAACTCATGAAATGAAGCTGGGTTATTGAAATTGACTCGTAAATACATACAAAATTTGATCCTATCCCTAATTATAATATTTAACACAATTGGAATCTCATATTTTATATACCAAAATATTTTCTTCTTTTTTCACATAGAATCATCCCCGGCCCAGTTATACTACGATTTCTGGCCCACCCTGTATACTAATTTGTTTCCTGAGTATTTCGATTGTCAGAATCCACTTTCAAAAATAATTGATAATTTGCTAATAATTATTTCATATTGAATCTGATCAATTGATAATGATTGCAATTCGACTTCATCTCCTCGACTTCTGTAACATAAAATATGAACTGAACTGTCAAAGTTTTTCATCCAAAGGAAATAGCTTGAGGATTAATAATCTATCAGACGTCCAGACTAGTTAACGTTATCGATCGGTGAATTATTGAAAAAGGGGGAGAATTTTCTATTAATAATCAAAGGATATCGACATCGTCCATTTGAATTATTAATAGAGAGGTATGCACACAAGACCATAATAACGTATACCACACTTTCACCCCTTACCGCCCTGATTACAACAATTCAGACGTAATGGAAGAATCCTGATGGAACTCTAATAACGATAATGATTAATTTTAACCAGCAATTACGAAACGCCACGTGGCGTTACAGTTATCCTAATTGAGTTGAATGTTAAACTAATGGACGATAAGCAAACCGGATTACGTATGTAAATAACGCACAGGTATAATATTTCCCATTACGTGTACGAATACGTATTCGACGGTAACATTTCGTCGTTAAACATTTATGGAATCTAAAGCTGGGTAAAACTCGTCACTTCTGTTAGCCGACGCGAGAGGAATGTAGAAACTGAAAAAATAAAAATTTCCCGACACTCCAAGCACGCAAAAAGAACGAAAACGCATAAAGCGTCTCTAAAAATCATTTTAGAACTTGGAACACTTCGCTTCTACAACTACAATTCGCTCTAAAATATGCACAAGTAATTTTAATTAAAATATTTTTTATCCTCGAAGTAACATAGAATAGTAACTTTCGTTTTTGGTATTATTGAATCCATATTTTCTTTCATCGACAATAATTTCGAGGTATAACACTTTGGTGAATGATAGAGAATCAGACCCGCTCTTCTTCGTCCAGATTTTCCATTCGGATAAAAGAGCACAAAAATCCTTTCGATTCTAGGTTTCTGATCAAAGATCTGGTCTACATTCGGCTTGTTCAGAATTTTTAAGACCCGGCAAGAACAGCCGAGTGCGCTTAGAAACCGTCGAGAAATCTGATCACAGATTACTATTCTACTTCCCACGAGTCCCAAGTGCGATTAGGAAACACAGGAGGATAAACGAATTTCGAATTCTAGCAACCAGTCAAAGAGGGTGAATGCAATGGATAATTCAATTAATTTCCTATTATAAATTCTAAGAAAAATGATGACGCTTTTCCGATGCAATTTGTACACGTCAGTCCAAACATTGCAAATATTAAATTTTCCCTGTCTCGATTTTCCCGGGTAATTTTTTTATAATATCGTTGAACAAACTCCGAGACGGAATTGAAAACTGGCATGCGTGACGCAGAGGATATTAATATCCGGACGAGACAGTGGATAAAAACGGTTATTAACCATGGAAGACGTGACGCACTCGGTAGTTCGCCGTTTCAATTAATTGCAATTATCAAGTAATTTTGCAAAACTTTTAAGAGCAACCTTCGCCGGCTGATATTATTAGCCCCCTATTTCGACACCCCGCGTTTAAGAGGAAGCGTGGCGCAATCTAGCGTAAACCGTTAACTGATAATAGCCTTTTTAAACACGCAATTAAGAGCAAGTTTGCACGCGACAAACTCGGACTCTCCCTTTTTCTAATCGCCCCTCCGTACGAGCCGGCGAATGATTTTAAACATGTTACACTAAGCTCTCAGCATTTTCAATCTTAATAACAAACACATCGGTCAATTAGCTCCTGTGATTGTTTAAACGTTCGCGAGAATTGTTCCGTGGCTATAAATGTTGCCACGCGCAAATTGAAGAGACGCGATAAATATTTCCGGCACTTTATACCGGCGATATCCGAGAGGTCGTAGACCCTTCGTTTGGCTCGAAATAAATCTCTAGCCCGAATAACGTTCATCAGCGATTTTATTGCCAGATCTAAAATTAAATCGGCTGAATTAATTAAAGAGCTTGAACCAAGAGTCGTTTAAATTTGTTATGATCTCCAATTTTTCTTCTGAAAGGTATATCTAATTTTTTTAGAAACTCTATTATAATGAAAAATCAAGAGAAAGTATCAGATCAGTCATGAGGTAACTTCAACCAACGGTAGATTATCAGGATTTTTGCCAGCGTCTTCATGTAATATACTATCGTATTAAACATTATGGGACATCGTATCAGGTACGCCTATTCAACCGTCAGGGAAAATGGAACTGTCATTTTCCTTATTTCCTGATGTCGCCCGACATTCTTTAATCCGCTCGAGAAGGGAGGCCGTGCGTTTAAGGGACTTCGGACTCGACAGGGTGAATCATAATTCTTTCCTACGTGAAAATTATGGCGAACGTCTGCCCTCCTCTAAACCCGTCCAAGAAACATACATCATCCAAAAATTTCCTTCATACGAATATCATTTGTATCGCTGTAACAGAAACCATAATTTATTCTATAATTCCGTCTACGTTTCCCAAGAAATATGTTTTTGCGTCAAGGCACTATACCGACTATAGGTTTGTTATTTAATTTACGATCGAGGTCTCGAGTCGATACAGGGAAATATTCTCAACGAATTCCTCATTGGGTTTGCTGGTTCCCTTGGTAGCAAAGAATTTAATCGGAACATTCCAGATGGGCTTATTTAACCGAAAGCGCGATTAGATTCCGATCAGGTAGACGAATCGCAAATGGTAATTTCATCTTGGACCCAGGAAACATTGGAAAAAGTGTTTTAGTGGCAAATGACACGGAATATCAAGTAATACAAGTTCATAGTAAGTGCAGTTGAAAATTCGTTATGACTGGGAAAAACAGGTCGAACAATTTTATAAACCTTACTCCTCTGTAATTTTCATTTTTTCAAAAATTTCATTGCTTCAAATGTTAGAAACAGCTTTTTATTACATGTCTTAAACTTTTGGCAGAGATCTTACGACTCATACAATCTTAAGATAAGTGTCCCAATTTTTACTCACATTTACTTCAGTGAAAAGTAGAAGTAATATAAACATTCTGAATGAAATGGACAATCGTTGCAATCCCAACTTCATATTCTCTTGCAATTTAAAGAATAGAAATATCAGAGTATTAATACGACATACATTTCATCCTTCTTCGAATTGTCCATTCAAAGTATTCGTGCAATCATCAGCAAATTGAGAAAAACAAATAAAAGATATTTCCCTCGTGTATACATAAATTATGCATACTACGACGCCATCAATACGTTAAACCTACTATATTCCTTCTCTACATTTTCGGATAGTTTAACAAGAATCGTTTCTCCTATCCATTTCATACACGTTTCCATGTCACCCATGTCACACGTCAACCATGTCATTTTACACATGTTTAATACTACTTTCTTGCCAGATTTATCAGAATGTAAGAAATATATTAAATTCTGAAAGTACGTTTCATTATAAATTTTCACTTATAAATTGATTTTTATATTCAGTCAAGTAGGAATCGTAACACATACCTTATTGTAATTCTACTAACTCCCATTGTAACCATGTCTATGATGAGATCTGGGATGGTATTACGATATTTGCATATTAAACACAGAGCAATAATCTTGACTTTGCAAAACCCTTCGTACGAAATTATTTAAAAATTGTAAATATGTTTCTATCGTATAAATGAAATTCAACCTATACGAGATTTATTTTCTAGTAAATTCGAATCGTCAGATTTACTTTCAATTTCGATCACTATAGATATTATAATGTAATCTTGTTGGCTGTCGTCGAAAACTCCATCTTCCGGATTCGATTTGCATGCATTACGAATCAACGAAGGAAGTCGCTAATTCGCACAGCAGAAAGAAGAATAGGAAGAATCAATTCCCGTAATCCGATCACGAAGACACCATTGTACGTGCATTAAAATACATTCGATTTCCGATTATCAGGTTGAGAGATCGTTGTTGCGCGACGTTTCACAGATCACCTATCCAGGAAAGAAGCTAAGGGGTTTCCCGGTCGCGTGAGCACGCTCTAAATGTCAACGCAAATTAGCTTGCCAAGTACGTCTCACAAAGTTTTCCCCGATGCTTCATAGATATCGATCGCTTCGAATATTCTTCATTACCTAATTTCAATTGAAACTAACTGAATGCAACAGATATTATTAGGATTTTATTCATCTTTCCTTTACCAATCTGTTTCATATTCAACGATAATTTTCTATTTCATTACGAAATTGAATATAAACATGGAAATGGACTTGTGATAAATGGAAATCAAAGTCCTTCTTAACAATCCCTACAGTGGACAACTAAAAACTTAAACCTTTTCGTTATAGACCTTCGTGTCCCAAAATCTTTTTACAAAATTAACTTATGGTCGTTTACATATTCTTGAAGACTACCCATCAAACCAAAAAATTTAATCAAGATGGTGACAGACCTAAAAGAAGTCCTCAGTAAAGATAAATCAGGTACAATGATTTCGTTTATTAACAAAATTAAATTCAGAAATTGTATTTATGTCGTATGAACCCTTACATAAAAACAATGACAAAGCATTCAAATTTTAACATAAAATAAAATGCCAAAACTATGTATTAAAATATTACAAATTATGCGTTAAAAATTCCTCATGATCAAGGAAAACAGGTCGAACAATTTTATAAACCTTACTCCTTTGTAATTATCATTTTCTCTAAAAGTTCATTGGTTCAAATATTGGACACAGCTTTTCATTATATGTCTTGAATTTTTGGCAGAGATTTTACGACTCATACAACCTTAAAGTTCGTGTTGCTACCTAGTAAAAAACCTTCTAATTACGTAATACAGTCTCGTGTCTATCACAGATTAGAGAAATGATTACAAACTATGTACTTGATACGAATAGGAATTTGCATGAGCGTTTAAGAGTCAGTAATTTTTCTTTCGAAAGCACCGAAGTACCGTGATAAAACTCTCTTTACTGCCTGCCGCGTTCATCGTTCACCTCGTCAGAGGAATATTCTTCTTTTTTTTTGAAACCATCCCTCCACGGAATGGCTGCGTGCGTTCGCACCACGCGTGCAAACACAAACACGAATACACCAAATTGCCATTCCCCTCGATCATGTGTTACGCTGATAAACTAGAATTTTCATTCTAATGCAAACGCGTGCATTGTTCACACACGATCAATATGCAGCGTCTCCTGTTAACGAGATTGTTAATTCCCGATTGCTGATTTATGCAGATGCGATATTTGAAAATACCCGTAACGCTATCAGGATCTATTCACTGGATAAAATTCTCCTTAATATGAAAGGAACGATGATTTATCTGTTTTCCTGAATAGACGTGCGCCATAAAATCTTCCCCCAATTATTCCCAACTGCTTCCGACGGTAAAAACGCAGCGGAATTATTCATTAACGAACGTCGCAATTCAATTCGCCTCCTTCTGCACATGGCACGCGCCAGATGACAACAGGCAATCAACCCCCGTCGCGACTGACATAATCAAAAATGCGCGAGAGATCTCGGTGGTGGTAAATTACTCGAGTCCTTGGTTAGACTGGAAAATACGTGCCCGTGGAACGGATTTAACGACGTCGAACATCGTACATCTCCCCGGTAGATTTAACCGGCCGTGACAGTTTCCACGGAGGGTGACGAAACGGACGGCATGTACACGCGCGCGTGAAGACACCGCCGGCAGCGATGTGTGTTGCTCCTCGGTCATTTACGGCGACAACAACGGTGCACTGTGTACCTTAATGGCTGGTACACGCTGCGTTTCGCTACCTACGCGAGCGAATGGTCTCGCGCTAAGTTCCGCGAAATAGATGGTCTTAATTAAACGATACACCCCAGTTCGAATACACCTGTTCGCAGAAATTCGCTGATTGTAAGAGACAGCACAACACAGACTCCATTATTATACCGTTACCGAGTTATACTCCTCGTTAGTTTGAGATTTGATAATATACTGGGTTGATAAATACCGTTTCATACTGTACGAGAATTGTGCTTCCCAAGACGCAGTATATTTCGTCCGATAACAGAGTTCGAAGATAATGGAACATGGTATAGCATATCTGATATAAAATTAATTCAGTTGAAGCAACGAGAAGAAATTACTAAAGAGTGGCAACCTTATGGGACTGCGTCGCAGGACGGAGTCTGCAATTTTTTGCTCGAGTTGCGACCATAGTGTGAAATAGAAAGCCAGAACACTCGACGATGTTGAACCGATCTATCCACTCGTTAAAAAGTGATTGACGATGAACGAAATAATTAATCAATTAGTCCTGAAGTATTCTGGATAGAAGAAAATTGTATACGACTTTTTTTGCACCTATAACTTTTACTTGAAGCATTTTTCGAAATTTTGAGAAAAAGATTTTACTTTTTCCGAAATTTTATCAATACCCCTCCAGATTTTGCTAAAGTTTCGTTTATTGCAAATAATTGCTTACCTGCTGCCACTAACAAGAAACGTTTAAAACGGAAATTGTAGGTACCGTTAAAAGCTACAAATTTCGTATAAAACATTTTTTTCTACCGTTAATTAAAACTTTTTCGTTAGCGTCAATAATTGATTAATAAATAAAATTATTTATTGAAAAAACTTTTTCTTTGTCATAGTGAATAATGTTTCAAGTAAAAGTTGTATCTCATGGTACACATGGTTGCCAATAAAGAAGAGATAAAGAGATTCATCTATAATTTCTAGTAAACAATTCGCCGGTGAAATCATTTTAATTATCCAAATTAATTGCGTCGGTAGACTTGTCCGATTCGATAATTATGCTAATTAATAATTATTTTAATTGCTATATTTCCAACATCGTTTGTGTCCCGTAGATTCTGATACGGGGAACGCTTTTCGTTAAAACGCGAACTTATTTACCCATGTCTAAACTTAATGTCGCCGTTCTCCTCGTCCGTCGCCGCGTAATTCAACCCGATGGTGTAATTTATTATCTCTCGAGAAACGAATACGGACGAACCGATGAATATTCATCGAAATTACCGATCGACCCGACTTTTCTTCATTATTCGCGCTGTCGTTACTCGCTTAGCAGAAAACCGTTTACGCGAGGTTATTTCGATTTTCGATTGAATCGAACCACTCCCACCGGAGATCGTATACTACCCTCCAAAAGTTTTCCAACTAAATTTAAATTCCAGCAATCTAATATTTCATCAGTATTCAACACTTATGCCGCGTCATCTTGACAAATGTTTATTCAAAAAAATTAATTGTTTAATAATGCATAAAGAAGAATACGCACGCTTCCAGATAAAAAGACAGCACAGGTTAATTCAAATATTGGACACAGCTTTTTAATACATGCCTTAAAATTTCGGTAAAGATCTTACGGCTCATACAACTTTAAAGACGTTACAGTCATATTAGACGGCGCTCGTAACACAAAAAATGGAACAATTTTTTACAGTCTGCCATTGATAGGGGAAATATTTACAGCCACAAGCTGTAGATAGATGTACTTAAAAATCTTCGTTACGTGTTAATGCATACTTAAACATTAACTTTAGTTAGCAAAAAGAACGTAGTTTCTTGAAACAACTTTCAAACAGTCTGCCATTTATTTGAGCACAAGGCAAGATTGCGCGATCCATGAAAAGCTTATTGGCAGATGGTTTTCTCCAGTACAAGAATAAAGCGTACTTATGTTAGTTAGCAATTAAATCGTATAAGAACAATCGTCTAAGAACAATTTTTTACAATCTGCCAAGCTCAATTTAGGCTAATGTTAGCGTAAAGTTGACGAAATTTCACAAGGCAGACTGTTTGAAAGTTGTTTCAAGAAACTACGTTCTTTTTGCTAACTAAAGTTAATGTTTAAGTATGCATTAACACGTAACGAAGATTTTTAAGCACATCTATCTACAGCTTGTGGCTGTAAGTATTTCCCCTATCAATGGCAGACTGTAAAAAATTGTTCCATTTTTTGTGTTACGAGCGCCCGGACTATATTGCTATCTCTTTGTCTAGGAGTGTACATTCGTCTGTATAAACTTTTGAATGATAGTGTAAATGAGAAACGAGAAAAATTTCCAATCAGCCGAATGACTCAACATTCTCGTAAGATACCACTCGCAATTTACTAGATCGCTGGGATTTTTCTTTTTTCGTTATTATTCGAACCGGGAAGGGAAGAAAGTTCGATATAAACACGGACAATACTTTCTTTTTTAATATCCATATAATCGATGCTTCAAATTATACGTTTAATTAATCAATTAAACCAGTATCATTGTTATTTGATCCGATCTAATTCGAACGGACACGCGTTACGGAAGAAACGTGCGGAGAATGAAACGTGATGTCGGAGGGGTCGTTGATAGAAGTTTGAGATACGGGAAATCGGGGGCGATTGAATTACTCGCGAACCACGCGTAATTCCGGCAAACGGCCATCTTCCTGATTGCTTATTTCTTCAGTAAATAGTTGGCCAATTTGCATACTGCGCCGGGAGCTACTCGCTGGAAATTTGCCCCCGAAACTTCTGCACCCGGCCGCGCCGCCGTCGTAATTGCATGCACCGGATCACGCGTGACAGAACACATGAGCTTTATCCGACCCGTTGACCCAACGTTCGCCTAGATTAATTCGATCTACTAATTAATTCATCAGTTTTCCAATCTGTCCCAAAGAAATTCTGGCATTCTATTTTTAAAATGGTCGACTTAATTTCCATGGGTTTTAATTGAAACCGACGGTCAGACCTAGTGACATGCGGGTATTTTATTCGTAAACTACAAACCAAATACGGGAGCCTGGAAAACAGGAAAACTTCTCGACAGAGTTGAACGTCAGGGAACGAAGTTTACGAGACACCAGAGACTGGGAAGCCGCCGTCGAGAAACGGAAACGCTTTCGAACCGCTTCTAATAGACTCGCGTCTTCGTTCCTCTCCGGAGGATACAGGAGTAAGGAACACGCAGCGTGGGCTTCCGGAATTTATAGCCTCGTAAGAACTTCATCGAGCCAGAATGCGGTATAAAGATCCAACGGAAAACATCGCTTCACTTACCCGTCTTCGAGCCCCCGGAAAAATCCGTAATACGCGAAGCTCCTCAAAACCGAGAGGGAGTTAATCTATGAAAACAATAAGCCAGGTATTCCAGACCGGGTATATCGGATTCCCGTTTCCACGTTTCCATCGAACCAATGAAAATATTTATCTTTTCGAAAAACACATATTTCGACAATCGAAGAATGAACGGTAAGACATAAACTGTTGAATGGTTAATAAAAAAACTATCTTTACCTCCACCTGAGTTTATATGTTTGAAACGCAAACCGAAGATGAAAGAATTCTTTCTAGAAGATTAAGGATTTAGTAACGAACGTCCCTCATTTTAAAAAGGTAGCTCTTCCTTGGGGAATTCTAGGTTCGAATAAAAAGAGATCATTTTTCTGCATTCCTCCTAATGGTCGAGGTCAGAGAGTCTGATAACGTCCGTGACAATGCCGTAACAGCGGCAATTAGAACAGCCACGGTCAGGCGATAATCTCGAAAGAAACTAGAATGTGGAACAGTAATTCATTTCCGGAAATCTCTATGGCTAGGGTCCTTTTCAGAAATAGTCGCTTGCTCCGTTAAGAATAATCGCCGGGCATTAACTATGTACACTGAGATTCGTGACACAGGGCCAGGGAGTGTAATACCCTGGTACGGATGACGCTTCCGTGTGAGGGGAGAAAGGAAGACCGTGCAATCACTTGAATTATTTGCGTCCGCCAAATAAAACGGGATTTAATTCCACTGGTGAAAATACACGATATACTCCTACCAACAGTGTATTAAAAGTACGAGGGCGAATTAAAAAATGTGACACTTGTTGAAAATTGAAAACTGATAATGACGAACAGATAGAGACATCAATGGATAGGTGAGTTTTTTTTATTGAATGTTCAATGGGCATCGACAGCTCGTCGAAAGTCATTAAAGGCTTTCAAAATAGTAACAATATCAAAATTTTAAGAGATTTTAAGTAACTCTAATTCTGACGTACAGAAAGATGTACGAGTTGTAGGATATTTAATATAATTATTCCAGTATTAACCAGAGAATCTTCATATACCCACAGAATTAAAAGATGAATTTGAATCAATTTTCAGATAATGAAAATAAGTTTCTATCAAACTTCTGTAGGAGTCTGTATATCAGCTGAACGTCGAAAGCGAGACTCAGTGTTATGAATCGTACTTGGCAAGTTTTACCAAGGGACACGGTTGGCGTTCAGCAAACGTCGTTATACGATATGTCTTTGTTACAGATCATTCGAGCGTTCGGGTCGTTTTTGTATTATCTCTAGCACTGGCGCAGCAGTCCTGTGACTTTCGTGAAAAATGGCGTGGTTCTGCTCGAAGGTAAAGGCCACGGCCGGAATCGACGGCGTCTTTGTCTCCCGTCGTTTACTTTCCTCACACGAACCATACATTCACCGAGACTAGACAGTTTGATCTGTAGAATTATCGGTCGGAGGTCCAAAAAATACGCATATTCTACCGAGTATGTTTCACCATGTATCACTGTGCGGGGGTTGCATACCCGACAACAACAACAAAGAACGGAAGACAATTTACACATATACATAAATGTAAATACATGGCTGATCGTGTTACGAAACAAACGTCGATTTTATTTCTCGTTTATTTAACTAGAGAGAAATTTTCTGTGAATTTCAACGCTTACCTCATCCCGAATTGAAGTATTTTCAATTTAATTCGTTTAACTCGTCGAAATGAAATAATTATTCGGAACGAAGGAATTTTCATGTCTCGCAGTTAAATATAACAATGTAACAAATTAATGATGGAACTACGTATTCCTGGTCGAATAATGAATAATTATTTTCATGCATCGCCCATTCGTTAATTAAGAATTCCGTAAAGCAGCTTTAGTTATACTGTCAAAGGAGAAAACTTTCAACTGACGTACGTAATACCAAAAGGAAGGCAATCCTGTCAAAAGGATCACGCCGCTATTTGAAAAACTGTCTAAAGATCAGATGCATACGAAATCGACGTCAAAATCCTTGACAGATGTCGGAGAAAATCGGATCGCAACCCAGAAGTGCGGCAAAACAAATTCAAGGCTCCCCCTTTTACATTACAATCATAATAAAAACGAATAAACAAATTTCGTCTAGAGATTAATTCGCAGGAACACGACGAGATTTACGACGAATTTGAGCAGCTGCAGCCGGCAATTCCGCGAGCACCGAGGAAGGCATTTTACTCGCATGCTAGCTCTAATTTTAGAGAAGGACACGGAACCGCCGGTGAGTCACGAAACGCGAATACATCATATCGACGTTCTCAGCGATTCCACAGAAAATTTCATCCCATTAAATCACGTATCCGGTTATCACGTGGCGGGCAACGGCGACGCGCCCTTACACAGTTACGCGGAATGAATGGCCCTAAATATTCTAAGAGCAGTATATAACTCCGCCGGAGAGTCAGCAGTTTTCATGCATCACCGCGAAAAGATTCTCTACTCCCTCGTATTATACTTAGACGACGTGAGAAAACTTCCCTTCGACTTTACCCTGTTTCTTGCCGAGACCACCTAGGAGATTCCACGTCAGATTTATAGACGCGATTCGATGCTAGAGTTACAGATCGTCTCGGGTCTGTATATCACAACTGAACAAATATGATATATTATGAGAAACAGGAAAATGAAGTAATGAAGATATCGTAGGGAAACTTTGGACATAACAGAAATGAACTGCGACATTATAATCTACAATCTGTGGTCGAGAGTATTGAAAGTTTGATACGGTATAAGATTCGATGATCGAATTAAGAAATTTAGGGTATGAAGCTTTTTTCCCAAGTCTGAATAAGGTAAATGTCTCGTATAAAAGAAATAGAATAGAAAGCGTTTTTAATCTTTTTCAACATTATTACGGTGTAAGATGCCAGTGGTTTGTAAAAAATTATTCAACAAGGGTACTGTCATACATTTGCTTTTATGATGCTGCTGCGCTTTTCATTAAGACTAAGTGCCTAGGAAATTAAGGGTTTCAAACGACATAATTAAACTTTTAGCACCAAAAGGTGCGGACAGTGTGCACTCTTATAATAATGGAAAAGTTAAACTGTGGATTATTATGTTACAACTTGTGACAAATATTCTGACTTAAAACAATTGTAGCTATTAATCTACTATATATAATTAAACGTAGTAATTATTAAAATAATATAATTAAATTTTTTAAATAAATTTAATGAAATATATTTTAAATTATTAACAAAATATAAGAAGAATTTTCATATTTATTTCGTAGATTGTGGGATCACGTGGTGATAAAGGCAAAAGCGATGCGTACTAGTGAGAGCACATACCGTATAATTATATAGGAGTAATGGCAAAGAGAGAAATATTGATGAGAAAAATCTTGAAAGGAGACGAAAAAGGAGGGAAATGGATAAGAGAGATATACCAATTATGAAAAGATCCAACAGAAAATGAGAAAGCTGATACGTAATGACAACTATAAATATCAATTATTATTATAACATTATATAGAGACAATTATTGTATATATCACCAAATGTGTCACCCCTTTAAAATGAATTAAACGATTAATATTATTTATTTCGTACATTATTTAACATGGCTAAGAATTCCTCAATAAGAAAACGAAAAATGACGAAAGAATAAAGAAATGTTGCAAATTGCTTCATTTAACATTCATAAAGGAAATACAATTGTATCCCTTAGCAATAAGGATCAAATACCTTTTACAACTTTAAGACCAGAATGAAAAACGATAATCATTATTGATGACGGATGTTGATTACACCCTTGTATTAATAAAATAAATACTTGACGATCTCAGTAAAAATACAGACTTGGCTTAAGTAAAAGCAGAGACATGAGTTTTCTTATTGAATAAAAATACAGACATGGACAAACAGAAATAACGACATCGAGTTACGACTGATTGTAAGTAGAAATACAGACAATAGACATATGCATTTTAATCCTGAACTTTATATTAATTATACAATTATGAAAAATTAATTGTAAATGAATTATTGCCTGATTCACCTGAATGCATATTAAATTCGACTTGTGAAAATACTTTAAAAAGTAGGACATTTACCTTACTATCCTCTAAATGAAAACTATTTTATCTTCAAGAATAAAATTCTAAAAGCAATGGAATTCTTCTTGCAACAGTCGTATGATTTTCTCTGATCTCTCATTAGCAAACAGACGTCTCACTGATATCTGAATGCGACAATCGAATTGAATATCTACGTCCCCCTTTCGGGCCGATTAAGCGTGTTAGGAGCATTCGAAGAATCGTGTCGGAGAGTAACCAGCAGCAATAATTCACTTAACACCAACCCTTTTTTAGCCCGGCAAAGTGCTCGCGGAAGGAACTACAAGAAGGCGATCGCTATCCGGGTTAATTAGTAATCGGGGTCGTGACACCATTTACAGGAGATGGAAATAAAGTAGCGTGGATATTCGCGTCACGGAATTTCTGCGTTCACCATTGTTAGCCAGTTAATAGGGATTTCTTTCTTGTCCGTGATAAACAGCGATGATCAAACATTTTCTACTGACAATGAGCATCTATTCCTTTAAAAGACAAACATTTGATTATTGAAATTTATTTCAAATTCGCAAAGAATTTATGATGGATATCAAGAATTCAACTCGCAAGTTCTCGAATTATTTTGCTATTTAAGATCGCCGAAATTCAAATAGTGTAACTGAGATGAAAAGACGGATCGTAACTGGCGGGCACGAACGAAATTTCATGGAAAATATTGCGACGTCTTTTCCCAGGCTCATTCCTAGCACGTACCATACGCGAATGTCAAGGAATTCTACGCGACGGAAATTTTGCGGTACCTCTCCTATCCGATTTCTACCTAGACGCAATAGTCCTCACCGGAGTCCTTAATTTTTAATAATTTGCGACCAGATTTGGAATATCTCCTTAAAACAAAGCTTCAACTTTAAGAATCGTAAAATGCGATTCTGCAAATAAAATTTAGATTCGATCCTCACTGTTGTTCAAGCGATTAAAAATAATTTATATTACGAGGAATTGAGATTTATAAAATTTGTAGAAATTACGTTCGTAACAGGATTGGCTCAAACGACGTCGAATGAGTAACAGCTGGTACTTCCGGTTATCGAGAATCATGACAGACATTTACGCGGTACGTGAAATTGACGAGGAATCAAATTTTAGAATGACCTGGAATGCGTAAACGTTCGTTTTCCCCGAATGCTGATTAGATTTCCAAGTTTCGATTACCGCCTACATACGCGTACACGTACATAACTGACGAAATTTCCCTATTCGTTTCGACGTGAATTTTCTTCTCCAACTAGAATGAAACATGGCCTGGTTTATATTAACTCTAGCCGAACTAGTTGTTTAATAGAATTTCAAATTTCTAATCCCACTTCTAAATGGCGTACGAAGCTAATAATAATAAGTTTCCCTATTAGTCGCCTCGTACGACACGCAGGGAGTATGTTGGGTGTATTCTACCCCCGAGCCCACAGGGGGTAAATACAAATAAAAGTTGGGCATCATCTCAAGAACAATCGAACGTATTTCTCTTTCGTTCAATTCGTATTCAGACGAGGACCGAAGCTCGATCGCGCGAATTCATTTAATTAAAGTAAAGCTGCTGGCCCGGGGATCAACGTCGAATTACAGAGCCGGCGACGTGAAACGTTTGTTAAGTCTTCACGCGTAGCTACCGCCGGACTACGTCTGGTGGTCTTCATGAATATTCATCGACGGCCAGCCCGAGAATTATTAATATTGCTGGCAAACAGAAAATGTCAGCCCCTTCGGCGACCCGCGCACTGTTTGTTAATTTGAATCGCGTAGCGAGACCGACTACGAAAACTCGACGGAAAGTAGTAACTCTGTTCGGGAGTGAGTTATTATTGTTACTCGCGGGATGGAATCGTCGTTTCACGTTTCTAATTTCTGAACGCGCCGCGCGGTCGTTTCACCGGGCGTCCATGCGGAATAGGGCGACGCGGTACGGCGCGAGGCTCGTAAGACAGCAAACAAGAACGTGTACATTCGACAGGGCTCGCGGGCAACGCTGTTGTACGCCCTCGCTTGTCATCCACTGTGCACATACGCAAAGCAATAGAGATTTCATGCAGCCAGGCCGTGGCTCAGCTTTGATCCCACGCTAGAATACATACGTACATATGTGCAAAATCTACTGTCCTGCGTTTAACTTAATTATGCTCTTGCCGCGAGTTTACGCGAGCGTAAAACGTCCAAACAAAATGTGGAATACTGGGAGAAATATATATTTTTTCTTACCATTTCTGAGAATTTCCATTCGATAACGATCCGCGTTTCTTTGCAAAGGAAAGGAAACGAGAACGGGTATTACTTCACCGTTAGACATTCCCATTTGCGTCGCGGGAGACGCGGGAGACTTGGGAAAAGCGTAACGTTTACATATTGAGAGGATTTCGTTCGTTACGCGAACAACTTTGCCTGGACTCGTTGTATTATTTCACGTTCCATCGGGCGAAATTTCTTTGCGACGGAAAAGGTATTTCCCGAGTTTACCAGTCGCGAAATTCTGCGGAACTTTCGTACCCCCTCCCCAACCTCAATCGTTACTTTCGTGTTACCCAACTTGTGCGAGAACGACATTGTTTTCCCTCGACAACTGCCACGATCACCCACGCTCACAGCCAATGATTTGGTCGACCGCGAATGAACTCAGATTGAGCTTTCCGTCGTCGCCTAACTTTGATGCGGAACGTTACGAACGCGTCATTTAGTCTATGAGTCAGAATGAAGGTGTGAATTCATAATGTTTTATCATTATTTCTGTTTATTTGCTAGTATGTGTAACTCTGTTTTTCCATTCATGTGAACGCCAGACGGAATCTGAACGAGCTCTTTGAAAATTCGTTCCCGACTGATTAAACACGAGACTCGTACGAGCATAAAACTTCGCATGTACATGCAAATTAATAATCACAAATAATGATGGAACATAATAATAGAACAGAACAATGAGAGAATATAATACAGGAATGATCAGGAATAATGAGAGAACATTATGAACCTGCAGTTCGATGGTCCCGTCATTCTGCTCAATTCGTTCACTGCTCGTCGATAATTTAAACGAATCTCGACCCATGTTTGATTATGTTAATTTCCCTCAGATATACAAGACTTGAGGATATGAATAAAGCTATACATTATTTTTTTAACGCTCATTTAACATGTTTCAGTAAATCCGTATTTTCTATAATTGCCCGAAAATCCGGTGGAGAAATAAAATAATCTTACATTAATATTGTTTTACAATTTAATTAGTTTTGAAACGAAGTATAAAAAGATATGGACGTACGTATTTTCAAATAAAAAATAAAGTGGAAATTGGCTTGTTCCAAGATTTTTATATATAGGAAAGAAGCTAAATAAAGAAATAAAAAAGTTATGAAACAGGTAAATTTTTATTCATATGCTGTCTATATTTTCAACTT
>NW_017177087.1:791714-829452 GCF_001652005.2 Ceratina calcarata
AGTCTCCCTGGGCTTTTTACATGAAACATACGTAATTCTACTAATTTTCAAGTGCTGAAGGTAGAGAAAATAACAATTTGTATAATATAACAGAAATTACTTAACAATTAAATTAATATTAATGCTGGATCTAACAATGAGAAAACAAGGCATGGATGTATAACTAATTTTGGGTCTTGTCGCTGTAGGGGGAATGAACACAAACAAAAACAGGTCGAGATTCATTATCCCAAGCAGTATGTTAAATTCGGCCACTGTGAACTGCCGCGCAGTTGACACAAAAGCGTCTCATAAATAATTCCCGAGACCGGCTAAACTCTGGCTGCGACCATTGACTAGTCTCCAAAGAAAAATTATCAAAGAGATACAAAGCATTTTGTTCTTGTTTATTTATCATTATCATAAATGCGCACAGGTATACTAAGTGTCAACATTTTTATTATGTTAATTGAGACACAGAATATTATATGCACTAATTTATCAAAGCATAACGTCTGTGAGTTTATTAAATAATTATAGATAAAACAGATACTGGATAATGTATGCAGTAATTGCTGTTTAATAATTTCATCAAAGCGTAACGTGTATACGTTCATTAAATAAATGTAGCTTCGTATTTTGACAAGTAAACTATTGAAATTAATGAAGTAGAGTATCTCTAACATTAAACCATCTATCGGTTAAATAACCATTTGCAAATTCTTATATAAAAAATAAAATTAAAACTAAATTTTTGTCATATTCTTAAAATTTTTTAAAATTATTATTTAAGCTACTATCAAACTGAAATAGCAGTGCTAACATTAAATTGCACAGAAATATAAATATTATAAATATAGTATGTTAGTATACAAAAACTGTCGTTAGATTTAGTGTTAATCGTAGCAAAAGACAAATGTAACAATTACGTTATTTGTTCTTAATAAAAAAAATGATATGTGAATCAGAATAAAACGAAATTGCAAAGGATTTGAGGAGGTCTGAAAGCGCTTGAAACCGTCGCAGAAAGCGGGTTACCAGTTACCAGTAGAGAGAAGAAATCATTTTGTGAAATGGACCGAGTGGAGCATTACGTCTTTTTTTGTAGTTTCCGAGCGATTCTTTATCCTTTAACGGAACCCGCCGTTCCCTATCGTCCATTCGTTACGCTCAGCCTTGTAACAGCTTTTTGTGAAACATCGTAAGGAATTACTCACCTCTTCTCCTTTCGTTGTTGCTTCTTCTTCCTAAAGGCCTTCTTCACCCGCAGAAGCAGAAACGCGGCGCGATCGATGGTTAGGCCCGGTGAAGCCTTGTCGCCGCTCGACATCCTGCGCCCGAGTCCTCCCAACACCTAAATAGAAGGCAAACGACTTCTTACATAACAAGCAGCAATAAGACGTTCGATCAAAACACATGAAATGATTAAATAAAATATTTATAAATGCATATCAAAATGTAAAGAGATAAATCTGATATTTTCCAATATTTAATCTCCGATCACCCGTTTTAGAATAGTGACTCACTTCGTCTTCTAATCCCATCTTATCAAATTTTGTGCCGCTTTATCAAAATCACTTTGGAACACGCTAAGTTCCGTGGTTCGAGAATTTAAGAAATTCTAGTCTAATAACTAACAATCCGATGAAACAATAACCAGCGATTTATTTCACTGCATTTAGAACCACAGTTCGATCATACGTTTACCGAATGTGAAACTAAAATCTATTGTTCGTGAAACGAAAGGCTTGGCGAAATTGTTTTAATAGGCGTCGCACAATAGAACGGAAACAGGTTTCGCGGTGGAGAACATGAAGGTTTTAAAAGGACGGGGAAAAATAATTACGCGAGCGAATGCTTATTGTAGCGGTTTTTAATTCGTTACTTAATTCAGCCAAGTCCTCGCACCGAACGCGACCTGGACTCATTTCTATTCATTTCACGTCAAGCGCTGTTACAATCCCTTGCTGTACACCCTCGATGCTTATTATGCGTATTTTAATGAAATCATGAAAACAGAACAGCACTGAGTTGCGTCGTATTATTATACATCCATGTACGTACTTACACGTACACCTGTGCAGTACGTTCATCGGTCGGTCCGTTAATTAGCAAGGATTTATCGCGTAACGAAATACATTGTCAGCACGTCAACACAAGGATTATCGCCGGTCACGGGTCAAAGTAATCTCGTTTCTCCGCCTCCGATTCCGTCGCCACTTTAAATCCCAACCCTGCCCCTGCATTTACAGACGTCAATTAATCCCAATATCAACCGTGAACACTGATAGCGTGTATAAACCAGGCGTCGAGAGAAATTCAAAGACAATGCACAGTAAAAACAACACAAATGAAGAGGATTAGACAGGGTGGTTCACCAGATATCACCACCTGGATATTCATTATTATTATACAATTGGACAAGGACTTGGGTTCGTGGGTGTATACAGAACTTGATCCCATCCCTAGTTATTACATTCAATGATGATACGATGTGTCATATCTCAGTGTATTTTTATATTTCACATAATCCCATAAAAAGAAGTCGAGAGGTGTTTAATTTGGTGATAAACCATCTCCTATCCAACAATTTGAAAATATTTCATTTAATACATTATTTCCAATTTTTCCATAATGTCCAGAACGACCACATTGTTTGTCGAATATGCAATGGCAAATGAAATAAAAAAGATGGTCATAAAGTATTGGTAAAAAGTAATAACCAAAATCGAGGTGAACTAGCCTATATACCCTGTGTTCTTTGAATTTAATCTTATTCCTACCTTTTCCTCAAAAACTCGAAACGTTCTCGGCATCCACTCTTTTGAAATAGCAGACTCGCTCCCATTAGAAGTACTCGACATTTTGTCACACTGCCAATACGGTATTAAAAGCGATAATTAAATATTGAAGCCACTCGCGTAATTTACGGCTAGCCGTCGCGTCGCGTCGCGATGTATTTTCGACGATTCCTTTAAATATATAAAAACCGCACACGTTACACGATCGAACAATTACCGAGAGTCGTCGCTCCGAAACGTGAGAACACGAACATCGTCAAATTTCCAATTTCTATTTTGTTAAAGTGAGCTTTTCATTTCATTTATTGTCAAATGGCTTGTACAAAAATATTTTCAACAACAGTTTCACAAGAACCTAGATAGATGTTTTTTTTTATGTTACAGTTAACGTATAAATTGCATAAGAAAATGAGAGATAGATGAGAATTTATATCATCCTCTGTACTCTAATAGAACGAGCTATTTTGAAAGCGTCCTTTTCCGGCTTCGATTTTTCCTTTTCCCGTCGAGTGGGAAACTACTTTGGGTGCTATATCATTTCACGCAACGACACCCGATCATAGAGACCGCTAACTCGATTAATTAACTAAAATCGCTCTAATAGAACGTCGAATTTTCGTCCGAACATTTCGCCAGGCTCGATCTATTAACAATCACCGTATATCGGGTCATACTGTGTTTCAACATTTCATCGGCGAGTACGGTAGTATCGTCTGGATTTAAGAGACCAATCGGGGTATCGACGATCGACCGACTGTTATCGATCTCGTGGACGAATGCCTAGTAGCCAAGCTTCAGCTAACCGTTTGTTTTCTCGAATTAATTCACTGGACGGTATCCGTTTAATTCTATCAACATAAAGCAGGGAGATTGTCCTAGCTCTCGGGTTGAACTACCAATCGCCAAATTGTCACGCCTGAGTTAAATGCGATTAAGGAAATCCCCTTCAATCTTAACCGCCGTGGTAAACGTTGCCTATTCAACAACATAGCGAGAAAGCGAGAGAGCTGAAGCTTGATTCATTGATTTTCAATTAATTCCATTAGCTTCAACCCAGCATAGTAATTCGACGAATAACACGACATTATAAAAAAATTTGTATAGACTAAACGCAATATTCATATGTGAATACTTCTAAAATGATTTAGTTCGCATTTGTATGTCTACCAAATGGCAAGTTTGTCATATTTTCAGGTACGATAAAAGTAAAGCTGAACGTATCCAAAGCTGCAACATTTCCAAGCTAATGGAACCGTTCCCGTTACTTTGAATCCCGTGAAACAGAGGTAGGGGATCTACTCGGGGATTTCAAGCCGGATATATCCTATCCGAACGACGCGAAGCCATCTGCTACGCCATCGAGATTCTTTGCCCTTTTTCGTGTACATTTTCCATTCTTGCTATAGATCATCCGCCGGATCGCACATGAACTCATTTTATTTCTCCACGCGACACTTTTATGGGAACAAGTTGACAATTTTTAAGATAATTGCTTCCCTTCTTTCCTCTACCATACCTCGCAACCGATCCATTTAATTAATGAGTAAAAAAAGCAGAATGCGTAAACCGGCGATTGTCCAGGGGCTAATGAAGAATTCATTTCGTTTCGAGTAAGAATAGCAACCCGGCTATTCCTGCCCACCTTTGGGTGTATTATGCATATACTTATAAGACACGCAACTGACCGGGCGACTTTTATCTCGGAAAAATCCTCTTTGTGTAAACACGCCCAGGCAGCGTGGCTTCATTTTCTTAAAAGGACAATATTCCGTTTTAATTTCGCTTGCTGAATACCTGGCGTTCAGTGAGCTTCTTTTTAAATTCTCATGAAGTTAATAAGCGTCGGCGTGTACTAAGAATAAATGTTACGCGAATAATTGTATTGGGAAAACCGATTAATGAATTTTTCAGCGTCTTGCTGCTTACCGGCGTTCTCGGGCCGCTTTTCATTAATCGGAACTCGGAGATGTTTGCCGAGTGTAAAGTTCAACGTGGCACAGCCTTCACAGGTAACAAGCAACTACTTCTACCCCCAAAACTCGAGCGAAGCAAGTCTGCAGAAGGTAAGTACCAAACTGCATGTATCGTAATGTGCGACGTGTTCACAAATTGCGAAGGCTTTGAGGAGATAGAATTCTAATGGCATGCCTGGCTTCCGTGTACAAATTATCAACTCCTGAATCGTCATTGATCATTCAGAGTCAAACGATTTATGCTAAAATATTTCCTACTGACACGATGCAAATCGCTTATTCAAATAAGCTGACCTCTCCCCCCAAGATGAATTGCTCGATTTTCCATTCAGTATTTTCCAGTCTCATCAAAATAAAATTTTCTTCTATACGTCATTAAGAGAAAAGGATTTATCTGTTCGTTTGTTACATCCTCTTAAGAATGTAAATCATGTTTCCCCCATGCAAAATTTTTAAACCAATTTCAAATTTTTAGAAACCACAATTACAGTAAAAAGTAATTGTAAAAATTTACATAATGCGAACTTAATTAACGTTCACGAAAGAAACTTCTTAAAAAGCGTTTGTGCTGATTACAAATTTGAATACGTACTTCGGAAATATGAAAAAAGTTCCACGTTTTTTCGCTGCTGCATTCATTACATGAAAAGTTTCTGTTCCAATCAATGTTACACAGAAAGCCGGTTCTCAGGATAATACAATCTAAGTTCTTACAAGTTTTCAGTTTAGAATCGTACAACCCTTTTCTCGCGTGGGTGTCTAGCAAAAAACCTCGGAAAAGATCCAAGGTTATGACTCCAATCTTACAATGCCATTTAAAAATAACTGTTATCAAAAAGTTTATTCAAGCAATCATTAGATTATTAACAGAGATGTTAATAACAGACGATAAATTGAGAAAATGTAGTCGGTATTGTGTGGTTCTAAGAACCAGATATTCATTAGAATAATAGTCAGACGCGGTCTAAGTGAATTACGGATGTTCGAAACAACGGGACAAGTCGTGGAAACTCTGTTTGTTAATTAACCTTCGGCGAATGTAAGTTCGAGCTTAACGAGGTTCCCACGAGCGCAAACTGTATCGCGGGAATCGCGTCAACGCATAAACCGTGCCCGATAGCGAAAAGAGAATGACAAAGCTTACGGCGATTAATCGATGTCGAGGATCTCGTTGAAAGCTGATATCGCTATCGGGAAACTTCGATGGGACCAAGTTTCTACGAGCGAACGCGCAAGGGACCAAAGGAAACGCGTTTCCAAGTTTCCGCCATCCCCGATTCCACTGTCATCGATTATTATTATAAACATGCGTGAAATTGGTTCGAGATCGGGATTAAACACGATCGATAATTACTGTCCTTGCGCGACTCTTTGACTACGGCTGGGGGAGGAAAGTTAATCAGGCTATTGAGGATGAATTTTATTGAAGCGCCGATCGATAAAAGACAGTGATTAATGCGACCCAATACCGAGCATCGCGTTCACATAACTCTGCAGCCACGCGGTGCTTCTAAAATTAACGGTGAACCTATCTTTATACCGCACGAATTTTATCAAACTAAATTAATTTCAATTAAAAAGTTCTCAGATTTATTCGTTTCACGTAAATACAAAAATAAAGTCAAACTAATTATTTTACAATAGCACTAAACACGAATAAAATATAGATACATAATTGCAATGTATCCATTACTATAGTAAATGTCGTAATTTCTAAAATTATAATAAAGGCAGTGAGTAGAAATTGTGACATTTACTATATTTTTGTACGTTTGTCTAATAAAAAATTGTAATCTAACAAGATTTGGGAAATAATTGACTGAGCTTGTTTTGAATTGACAAAACTGAAATTAGGTAAAAAAAATCGGACTGATTTGCGGCTGTGAATTTAAAGCGTTTTAAACTGTTTGTTTTTCAATGGTAAATAGCTCTCGACTGGAAATAATCGTGCCACGATTGTATATTTGATCGCAGCCTTGTCTAAATACTGGCTTACATTTTATGGTACTGCGAGAAGGGGTGGATCTGTCGTTTCAGCCAGAATCGAATCATGAATTCATTCATTTAGCACAGGATATAGTAATACGGTTTGATTTCATTGCCGGTTATGCAGACGTCTTGCGTAACTCTCTAACTTCGCCAAGCGTCTGGCTTAAACTAATATACCGAGTTCAATCCTTTGAATCCTTATGCACATTTCTCGTTGCCCGTCCAATCTAATCTTTGTTATAGTTAGTTAATCCTTAAAAGCGTTAGAAATTCGTTCTTAACAATATTAACTTTATTCAGTGTGAGTCTTCAGAATTTTATCCCCTCTCTCGTTTTAGTCTTTATATTTCAAGTAGCCCAATAAGAAAATATCGAGAAGTGTTACATAAATTAGATGATAGACCATTTCGTCCTATCGAACGATTCGGAAATATTTTATTTAATACAGTTTTCCAATTTTTCCATAATTTCCAGGACAACCATCTTCTTTGCTACGAATAATAATAACGATAAAAATCGAGGTACTATTTGCTCAACCACTCAGTATAAATAAGATTAGGACTATAGAACAACGAGATAAGTACATGTAAAATATATTCATTATATTACTGAACATAATACAAATTAATTTATCAGAAAATGGTTGAATTCTGCTACGTTTTTACCAGGAATGTCCGTACATAAGTATATACCAGGAATTTCCAAATGAGGATAATCCATTGTTTAAAACAAGCTTACAAATTAGTTCACGAGTCAGACTCATTACAATAATTACGACTTCGTTGAAATAGTCAAAAGCAGATTTTCGGAGAAATAATTATTCATCTGGACTAATGGATCCTTTAATTAGTAAAAGTAATGATAAAATAATCATAGCAATACCACGTGTTCTTCCCTAACGAACCATATTTCCTACCAGAGTATACAATCAAAACTGACAATCAATATAAATTCCCAGATTCATGTATTCTATACGCATGTACACAACCATAAACTCATTTCTGATTCTTATTATCTATTAAATTCTACACGTGCACATCGTTAATGACTGGAACAGATTGATTAAACAGCGGACGGAGTCATTAAATGAAACAAGACGGAAAATTGATGAACATTGGGAAATGAACATCAAGCCTAGTATAAAATGTTATTTGCGGTCCCGTATCGGTCAATATGTCGCCACGGCAGCGTGCAAATATCGTTTGACTTTCTATTTAATTTCGAGCCTTGAAAATCTCCGCCCACCATTTCCACCCTCAAGGGTTGCTTCTCGTTATGCCACAAACTCTCAAACTCTTCTTTTTAACTCCTTATTAATCCTCCGGCGTCTTCAAAGCTAAGCTACCGAGTGAGTCTCGACGTGGTTCCATTTTTCGCGAGAGTGACTTTCCGCCGCGCTCGCGTTTCCTTCCTAATTGAATCAGTAGCGGAACGCAAATTTTTCGCGACACAGCTAGCGTGAAAGGGCACTGAGAAACTTCGACGAGTAATAAATAATTCATTCAGAAATCAAGTTGAACGACAAGTGTACAAAGAGATCTGGGAACAAGTGGATGAGTACAGTTGTTTCGCGTTCGATATCAAGAAAGGAAGTTTCCATTCATTATGGAATAGCAGACAGTCCCCGCCAAGGCAGGCGAAGTAATCTCGAAATAAATAGATACGCGTTACAATTCCCTCTAGATCGATAAAGGTCGAAACAAAAATTCGGCTAATGGACAGCCTGTCGAACTGTGAAGCATCGTCTTGTACAGAATTAAGACAAAATTACTCTTCCGAGGATTCCCGAAACTATTAAATCGTACCCAAGCGATACAGATTGTTTCCGACCAAAAGAGAACCGGCGCGGAACAGAATGCGTCCATTATTGAAAAGTGATCCCAGTTGAATACGATGGTTACAAGAACGTCGTAAAGTTTACCCTCGATCGAAGGATCAATAGACGCCGCACCTACTCTCCGGGTACATAATAGCAAAAGGTCACGGTTTATCTCGGCCATGCTAATTAGCGAACAGAACTTTTACTTACACCCTCGTTCACCTCCCCCTCCCCCCCCCTTCCTCAGTTAATGTAGCTGCCGATCGCCCGCAACGATAATTCCACGTGCAAACTTCTCGAGCTGAGCCGAAACTTTCACCTGAATCTCGACGGTCACGAGATCTTTGAATAAATCAGCCGAAAACTTCGCAAAATTCTCTGCCAAAAATTGCCCTTTAATTAACCTGGATGGAATTAACATCGATCTTTCAACAACGGTTGCAAGTAGAGTTTAGAATAAATTCGTTTACAAAGTGAAAAACGGCATACTTAAATATTCCATAAATGACCGTAAAAAATGTTATTATAAAGAAAAAAGAGATTTTTATTGTTTATCTTGCCTCGGACGTAATAAATAAGTAAAAGGGTAAATCGGAAGCGAGTCGAGGGAAAAGAAGATTTGCTTTCATTGCTCGACCTCGATCCACGGTAAGGGAGCGAGGGCACTGTTGACGGAGAAATTTTCGTGGCCACTTTGAAGCTGTACGAGAGTGCTTTTAGACGCAACACGTTCGTTACGAAGTCATGGAAACGCAGCGCGGACAGGCCTCTCGACGGTGAACGCAGTTTCAACGATCGGTTCGAGGACGAGCCAACCGTAACGGAAGCACAGTAAAAAGGCACCTGCTTCCTGATACCGCGCTCCGTTTCTGGGGAAACACAAACCTGTGTATAACCTGCACTTCACCCGCAGTTCAACGGAATAATCGGTCGCAACACTGCGAATAAAGAACGATGCTCGTGCTTCATTAAATAGTAAACGCAATTCGTAAAAGAACAGGTATATGGAAATCGAAAACTGAATAAGTAATGAGAGATCAACTCATGAGACTCCGCCTACACCATTGAACCAACACCACGTATGATAAAATCTAACGCTCTAACAGCTCTGCCATTATGAATGTATAATACAACACCAGGCATAAGCTCGAATTAATGAAATAATTTATGTAAGTCAAAGTAGTTACAGTTGTATAAATACAGTTGATGCAAACAATGTCTATATTCAATTATATATTTTATTTATTGACTTTATATATATATAACAAAAACATTAACATTATAAATATTTTCTAAAATATCTATTGTTTTTTCAATATTACTTTATTTACAAAGTCTAGTATATCTTTAATTGGTATTCTTGTGCCTTTTACATAAACAGCTTAAACTGTTGTTATTTTCTCTGCTTCAAAATCTACAGCCGTTGTACTAAATTCTTAATCTGATTTCAAGAAGTGTTGATAACAATCCACTGAATGTTTCGAAACACTATTTGGTCAACGAATTGCATTTAACTATTACTTCTTGTACTTTTGAACTATCATCAAAATTGGGATTACACTTAGGAAACAAAACACATACTAAGTAATTATTTAACACGAAGTAATTATTTACAACGAACAATTGTTGAAACAAATGTAAATATAATTGGAAATAATTGCACGTGCTAAACCCGTTTGAAATGTTTGAAAGCCGCTTAGTAATCATACCAGAATTGTTAGGCTTTAGTATTATAGGTGGTATTGATCGAACTGAAATCAGGACTGCAATTTCTGTAGCTTCACCAATAATTCTTTAAATTCCCTGTTCAATTCTAGATGTACAAAATGATGAATATATGCATAATAAAATAAATCAGATATTTATATCATTTACTATATTATTAAAAATGAAACAGAGTTATACAAAATTTCAAAACTTCTACAACTTCACGTATTACCTTTTTTCCTTTCTTCACTTTTTTAACATACTTAAGGGATTCGTGATGGAGCCTGGCGGAATCTCTGGTCGTAAATCCCGAAACTTAATCTAGTAAATCTCTCAGCTTCAATGATTTCGTGATGCACGGAATTAAAACGAACGAAAAACCAAGGCAATGAAAACATACGCGAAGCTTGATGAAAGAATGCCAGAGATCAAAAAGATAGTAAAATGTGCAGCCAGAAAATGTCGATGAAACGCGTATTGCCGCGCGAAAGATTTATTGCTTCTGTTACGTTTGAAAAACAAGTTTGTATGAAAACAACCTACAGGAATAAAAAACAACGAATTTAATTAAATATGACGGAAAATATGTCTGTAGTATATATTTTATCTGCAAGAGTAAAAACGTACGATATTGGCTCGAGTTTTATTAAACGTAATTATAATAAAAGACTAATTAAATAACACATAAATGTTTCTCAAAATCTCGCGACGAGTTTTCGCCCGCGAGCGAAACAAATATGCGTGAAACTCCGCCAGGGAAACCAACGAACACACACGAACGGTGCAGACGCCACCGCCGCGAGTCGCGTTTCTAAACTCGGAGTTGAGCTTTTCATCGGGTACCGGGATCAAAAATATTTTTCCCCGGTTCTCTCGTTAAAAATACACCCGGGACTTCCGGCTTATTTTCCTTGCCGCATACAATTTCGCTACGGCATGACAGTACATATCCCACAGTGGCGAAAAAAAAGTGAGAATAAAAAGCGTCTGGACGATGATGTGACACCGCGCGCGAGGTGCCAAGACACGAGATGACGGCGTGAATAAAGGGTGCATTTCCTGAATCGCTTTTCTACCCGACGACAGCTCGACCGACCACGATACATACTATTTTCTATCGATCCAACGATGCACAGCCTAACCTTTCCATATTTAATACTTTCTTGCGTGCTCGTACGACATTTCCAGGTGCCCGACTAGCTTTCGGAGACGAGACATTAATATTTCAACGCATACAATAAACCACTGGTTGTTGTTTCGCTTAATGGACAATAAAAATCGTGAAATCCTGTCCACCGACTTCAAGTGAGCATAAAATATAAAAAGGAAACGTGTTTTATATCTAGGAAATACGATCGATTTTTTATTACATTGGAATCAAAGAATTAAATTCCAAAGAGGTCATTAAGTAAATGTTCGACTATAAAAATGATTTTATAAAAGAACAAGAATCAGCTTTTAGCAACGTGATAACGTGAGTATCTTCGAAACTATATAAACCTAGAGCGAATCCCGAAGGAGAAACTTTAAATTCTGTTCGAGGACGCGACAACATTTGGGTAGAATAAAAAGGGTGTTGCTTTCTAGTAATTTAATTCTCCCTCCGCTAAGGAATCATGAATGAAGGGTGCAGATTCGGGAGAACTTTGGTCAACACTCGTACCAGGGACGTTGCCTCGACTTGGTTTCCAAGGTGGCCAACGGGAATTAAGGGTGAGCGACTGGTGTAAACAGAGGTTGATTTACGAGGATTCATAGGAGTGCACCAGTAGTTAAACGTGTGCCTTCTGCTTCCGCGTGGCGCCATTTTAAAAGTAAACAATTAGCTACAAACACGTCCGACAGTTGTGCGATGTTACCGAAATCAGAGAGTGAAGACAAATTCCTACCCTGAATTTCACGAGTATTATTGAGATAGTTATTCACTTCTTGCAGACGATCATTCAAAAAGCTTTATATTCATACGTTAACTTAAAAAAATATAAATTAACACAGAATTCGCGACAAGTAGGAAAATGTTGGAAAAATTAAAATTTGTTTTTTGCAAAATTGTAGGTACTGCTATTGCTTGCAAAAAAGGTTATATACAATTTTCTTCTATCTCTAATACTTTAGGAGTAATCGATTAATTATTTCGTTCATCGCCAATTATTCCATAACGAGTGAAGTTATTAGAAAATTGCATAGGATCTTTCTTGTATCTGGCAACTGTTCAGCACCGACAAGTGTTTTGCTTTCTATTTCTTATTTCGGTGACAATATACTCTAAAAGGCGTTAAAAATTGTAGACATTTTCGTCCCATAAGGCTGCCACTCTTTAGTAATCTCTCCTCAGTGGCCAAACGAATACTTCCTTAATTACGACCGCACGTTTCAATCGAAACGTCTCGATGGGACGATGTCCGAGACTCGAATGAGTTAAATAATCGAATTGTTGCACAACCGGCACGATTAATCGATGGTAAATCATTCAGAGAATTTCGCATAGTAATCGGAAGTCCTGTGAGAGGGAATTGCACCCCCTGTCCTCGAACGCTTCGGACCGTGGAAACTATTCAGGACGAGTCTCACCGGCGACCATATCGAACCAAGGAGGAAATTAACGGAATCCTTGCCAGGACAGAGCACCCTCCTGTAGGAGGCAACATATATCTGTATAATACATATGTAGTTATAACATTCCGCGTAAAATAGCAAACGTTCGATCCACTTCACGGATAATTCTTCAAAATCGAAAGCCATTTGTTTAAACCAAATACGATCATAACTTGCGAATCTAATTAATTCTTTTTATTATTATTTTTCCCGATGCCCGTCTCAATATTCTCACAATAATGATGCACTTTCTCCTACCAGTGTATCAATCAGGCACGTATGAAATTTTTTAGCACATTACAAAAAATAAATACCAAGTTCTATATATAAAAGCAATGATTGGCGGAGTCCCCAAACGCTCGTCACAACTGGCACTTGTCGGAAAGGGTCAAAGGACAAAGTTTAATAGGGACACGGTATAGTTGGTCAAAGGTAGAAAACTGGATGCTACCCAAACCTGAATGTCACTGCGTCAATCGTTACCGTTACTCGATGCCTTAATTCAAGTTAGGAAGGTTGCCATGTAATCATCGTTCTGTTAATTTCACACAGATTTTCCGGGGAGAAAATTTTAACGTTATAATCCGCGCGTTACGCCGGCGTATATAATTCGCAGATTTTAATTCGGCCGACGTCAGCGAGAAAATAGACCAGAACATTTTCAACGAGTTCGCTAACGAGAATAATAATCAATGCGACATGGAAGTTTGAAAGCATTAATTAATTATTAATCAAAGTCACGAAAGCAATGATCCGGGGCAAAGTATTCATCCGGTGTATTAAAATTGATAGTCTTAAAAAAATTACATGAATTAATATTTAATTAATTGTAGAATAATTATTAAAAGACAAGTTTAAAAAGTCAAATTCATTTATCACGGAAGATAATCAACTTGAAAAATTCTAATCTCCTCCGTAAGGATAAGGAGCTACCAACGGACAAGTTATGGGCATCCGGGTTCATCGCATAAAGTTTGCTCATGTTTCTCTACGAAGGCGAACTTTCCGCTGACCAGTTCTCTTCCGGTGCAACTGTTATGCCGGCAAACAACGCTTCATTCAGCGAATTCAACGCTGCCTTCAGAGAAACCTGGCAATCTCAGAAATTTCACTTTTACTCGCGTCAACCCTCTTCCGCCTCTATTAACGTGTCATGCATCAAAGTCGAGCTTGCACACGAAACCATCGCAGCGACGTGAAAAATGATCTGCACGGTTATGAAACAGGCCGACGTCAGCGAGAAAATAGACCAGAACATTTTCAACGAGTTCGCTAACGAGAATAATAATCAATGCGACATGGAAGTTTGAAAGCATTAATTAATTATTAATCAAAGTCACGAAAGCAATGATCCGGGGCAAAGTATTCATCCGGTGTATTAAAATTGATAGTCTTAAAAAAATTACATGAATTAATATTTAATTAATTGTAGAATAATTATTAAAAGACAAGTTTAAAAAGTCAAATTCATTTATCACGGAAGATAATCAACTTGAAAAATTCTAATCTCCTCCGTAAGGATAAGGAGCTACCAACGGACAAGTTATGGGCATCCGGGTTCATCGCATAAAGTTTGCTCATGTTTCTCTACGAAGGCGAACTTTCCGCTGACCAGTTCTCTTCCGGTGCAACTGTTATGCCGGCAAACAACGCTTCATTCAGCGAATTCAACGCTGCCTTCAGAGAAACCTGGCAATCTCAGAAATTTCACTTTTACTCGCGTCAACCCTCTTCCGCCTCTATTAACGTGTCATGCATCAAAGTCGAGCTTGCACACGAAACCATCGCAGCGACGTGAAAAATGATCTGCACGGTTATGAAACAAGTGCCGTAGATCAAAGTTAAAAATTGTAGCTGTAACTCTATCTAGTATATTCTTCTTCTAAATAATGATTCACTCCGTGCGAAAATTCGTGCATAAATAAGGAAGTTGATTGGAGCACGAGGGGCTGTTTCTTCGAAATAAAAATTGTCTTCCAAGATTCTTGGAGATAAAAATGAATATACTTTTGTGAGTCTAATTTGAACAAGAGTCGTTAAGTTTATACGAGTCTCCGTGTTCTCCACTCGCGAAGATGATTTCATTTCCCGCTGTTAACTCGCTTTATCTATTCTTAGGTAGCCCGTAAACTTTTATGGAACGAAAGTGCACATGAAACGCGTTGCAAGCAGAGATAGAACTGCGAATATGTTCCGCAGATACTTCAATTGAACACCCTGTTACGCGTTTTTCAATATCCGTGATCATTGCAGAAGAGTGAACGATATTTGAAAAAAAAAAATTCTTGACTTCATCATCGAACTAGATCAGACGTTTTACTAAATTCAGTAATACAAGTTAATCCATGAAGACAGTCGGCGGCATTTGAGTGAAAAGCTCATTCCGTCAGCGAAATCGCCATTGTAAGAAAAACGTGAAACAAGAGAACGAAGGATTTCGTTGCCCGAAGGCTTCATCTTTTATGTAACGAAACGTGGTTATCTCTTATCACAGAGGATGAACATTTATAGAGAGACATACGTGCTCGGGCTGGGTTGCACGATCGTTCGTTTTTATTGCTGTATGCTGGATCGAAGCCAATGTCGCAAACCGGATATGCATCCGCGGACTGATTCGAGCTCGCTTTCGCGAGGCGAGGCCGTGGGTGTATCGAGCATCGAAAAACAAATTTTGCGAGGCTACGCCCGCAGGACACCCGGGGCTGAAAAATTGCCGCCGCGGCTTCCCGACTGCATAATTCGTCGGGGCTCTCACCCTTTGACGAGACCGTCGCTTTGCCGCTTTGCGAATGTCCCCGAGCCGGGAAAAGTGCCCGGGCGATCTTCTGACGAGAGGCTTATTAAAATTATCGATTACAACATTTGACGCTTGCTTGCGTTGGCCGAGGTTCACCAACTTTTTAGCGCAGCTCGTGAGAGAACAAGCGAGACCTTAATGAAAACGTGCGACGATAATGAACCGAGAACCGATGGATCTTCTTTCGAAGAAGAACACTAATTGGCAATCAAGTCCGCTCTGCGAATCAGGTAATTACGTCAAATTGGAGCCTTTAGACGCTTTTTAATTTTCATTTGGTATACGTATGTAACAGATACCGCGGAACATTGTCACGTGCAAAGACACGGTGACATCGTGTTGTAATCCCTGTGTACGTTAACCGCCAGAGATTCGTTTTAAGACCCGGGATATCGGTGTCGGTGCAGTTCGCATGCAAAAGATAAGCTATTCTATGCGATCTTCGTGTTCGACTAGTATCCACTTTATTTCCAAGTAGAACTGTACAGTCTCTAAACTAACCCAGTTTTCTAAGAATTCCTCGTTATCGAGGCAGACCGACTTCGCAATGATCCACTTTGCCGTTGTTACAAAAACAATTATCGAATTTTTCATAAAGAACGAAGGTTTTACTTTTGTATAGGAAAAAAAATCCTTGCTTTGTCCAGTTCTGTTCCAAAGAGGATCTGGTTTCAAATGGAATCCGAGATTTCCCGGCGGCGATCTCTTCGAGCACTAAATAGCATCAATGGAATCTGGTTTTAAATTTTAATGCCGATTGGAGTTACGTCGGGCCGCGTTTAGAAATTTCCCGGAACGGACGACAATCCGCTTTTCTTTTCCCGAATAGGATTCGTACGAGATCACTGTTTCCTAAATGCATACTGTGTACAAAGGTCTAAATCGAATTGAACCGAGGGTCTTTCAATGAAAATGGATTGAGCAGAATAGGGAAACCGAATCAATGGGAGCGTTCGTAAACCCTGGTGCAACTATCACGTGTGATCTCGTGATCCGAGGATATCTCACAGATAATTAAAATAATACGATAGATAGATAGATGGATAGAACGAAACTTTCTTAAAATTATAAAAAATAAAGGAAGACAGATATGTTGAAGAGCTGAATTTCATTTTTCTATTTGTCTGAGAACATCTCGAATGCAAAGGAGCGACTGTGATGGATCTGCTGTTTTTCCAACACATCAGCAGCGAAAATGGATAGACGCATACCTATTTCCCGTGTTCAACTCATTTCCACGGACTCAACAGCGAACGGCGCGGAAGACAAGGAGACCGGCTTTTCGTCGAGCTCCTGGCTCGTTGCCAAACAGGGGGATGATATTCTTTGTTTGACAGGCTGTTTCATTTCCCGCTGACAGGTGGCTATTGAAAGATTCACTGCGACGGGACCGTGACACCGAAAAAACAATGCCCGAAGGTAGACACCTTCGGGATAACGATATCACACCACACTTCCGACTAATTAAAAGTCAAGGAAACAGCCCATTGTTAACGAACATTTTCGAACTTCATTCTCGCAGGAATATGTATAATGGAATATGTAAAATGAGAATCGAAAGTGAGATTCATACTTGCTAATTTACCTGAGGATTATTAATATTTAACAAGTTGTATAACTTGGGACAATGAGTTTCGAGACGTCTTTAATTATGCTAGTTTTCTCTATGAAGACAAGACGCGAAATTCGTAATGAATGTATGTATGTATGTGAAAAAATGAGGAATATATTTATTACTCATTTCGGGATTTGTCCTCATTAGACATAAATCAACGGGTCGAGAGTTGTTGACCCAAAGTATAAAGTGTAAAGTACATAATTCATATAATGTATTAAATGAATTCTGTGTTTCATAATTGTACACACAATTTACTAATTTCATTGAAAAAAGTTTCATACAAATCTTTTTTACATTCGTGAGATTTAGCAAATTTTCTGTAATCAATCTTTTTTGACATTTTACAGTAACATCAATCAATAGTTTCTTACTGTATATGAAAATTTTTGTAATTCCATTTCATACATTTAACAATCTTCAATTATCCTAATTTGCTCGTCTTTAAGAATCGAATCACAACCAGTTTCGACTCCTATTTCCTAGGAAATAGTCAATCATTCGATTTGATTACAAAGAAATACAAATTGTGTGAGTAAGTTGTACATAAAAAAGTGTCTCCTATAACAATTTTTATTGTCACACCTGACGTACTTAACAATTTTAAAACGATTTCTAATTTCCTTCTCTTTAACGATCGTAACCAATTTCGACTCTCGCTGTGATCTTCTACGGAACAGTCAATCCTGCGACTTGATTATCGCGGAAGGAAATAAATTGTGGCCGGTACACAATAAAACCTCGCCCTCGATCAATTCGCGTGTTATTACTTTCTGCACCGTAGAAATCGTCACGGAAAAAGAGTTTTACGGTCGGCTCGTGTCTGGCTCCAATTAATCGCAACACCGAGACCTTTAACCAACTCCCGTCGTCGCCGGTTTGCATCATTTCTTTAACGAAACACCCAAAGTCGTATCAAATTCCCCGCCTGCTCTCATCAACCGTCCCTCCCAATCGGAGGGATTTGAAATAAAATTTCCGCGATTCGTTGCTCGAATTTTCAACCGTCGCGAGGTATCGATCGACCGCGCAGGCACCGGCGAATATCGCGATTATTCCAATATGACCACGCACTGGTAAATTGTACCATTTCTGAACAAGATAGGCGGAGTTGAAACGATCTCGAACCTCTTCTATAGTTCAAGAACTTAATTCAATTGCCAAAGCGAGAAGACCGATAAATTCACAGATAATCGTTAGAATGTCTCAGTCTTGGTTAAGGAATTTCACTTTCGCGAAGAAAAACTGTTGGTTCACTCCTTGGATCACTCCACCCGGCTTCGTAGCGTTAAACAAGCGAAACACGGAGAGAAACGAGCGTCTGACTAATCACGGTCAATACTACTGGAGACAAGCAAAACACTAGTCTTCTACTGAATTAAAAGCAATGGGAACTAACTAAAAACACTTTCAGATATCATATGCAATGAAACAGAGTATGTCACGTTTTTATGACTAAAAATTTCTTTCCTAAAGGTGCCCCATAATGTCTGGCTAGCATCGACGAGATAAAAAAGCGCAAGATGGTATTATAGATAGCCCATTATACAGGTAAGTATATTTACCTTGTTATCAGTGCGGTGGCCAGAAAATCAATTAACTAGGTAATTAGGATGACGCGTGAGGCACGCCTATATTACAACCACTTAAACCAGGAATTTCATGGAAAGGTGTAAATTCGTTTTCTCTCATCAGGTTAATACCATACACAGAGATAACGTACCATCGAATAGTCGCTCTATCTCACTATCCACGGCCACTATTTTATACTTTGCACCTGGGCTGATAACACTGGCTGTTCGCGATAACAATCTTATTACTCTCGCACAAATCCGTGATTATAGCGAATTTATGAGTCTGGCCGGACCCGATTAAAACGAATTCATTTAAATTCCACCCGGAGCGGATTGATTACTTCGTCGATCTTAAACAAACGTCCAACGGTATTTATTTTGTTTTAATTAACGAACGAGCGTCTTCCGCACCCGCTCGCATTGGCGTGGGAGAACTGAGCGAGCGTACACGGTACGTGTTTGCTTGTTCTCGAAAACTGAGTATATCACGAATAATTCATTTTCAATGAGGCACCGCGAACTCGAAGCTAAACTTTTCGTTTCCCCCAGATCATAAAATATTTATCGTGATTTTATCGCCGCTCCCATAATCACGACGATGTGTCTACAGTCCTCCGAATTTTTCGTACCAGGAAACCATCGAGCCCGGGATTCTCGTAAACCAACCTGCCGTCGAGGGAACGAGGGCGTACGATTTCAAGGACTCCATTAGCCCGACTGAAATACGAATCCCGTGGATATCGGGAAGGGCAATAAAATCGACGTTTAGCAGATTATCGCAAAGGCGCGGCTGAAAAAACCGGGAATGAAGAGGGTGCACGCGCCCTGCCATCAAGTTTTAAACTTTACCCACCATAGCGAAATTCTACAAGTTTATTCAATTGCAAAATTGTGAAAAAGAAGATACTTTTCGAACGAGCAACGTCTAAGAAGTTGTCGAAAGAGAAAAATGAATGGGGAAGCTAAAAGGAGATAATATTGTGAGTCACCGTGAAGCTTCGACGACAACGACTGGAGAATCATCATAAATATTAGCTCCCTTGGAATGAATGCATCGAAGGGACGTCAAGAATGCTTATAAATGAAATGTAAATACCTTCATAAGTGAATGCAAATATCTAGAAGTCCCAGTCAACTGGAGAAACGTTTAATATTTTCTAATCGAGAACTGCACGTGTAATCGTAATTGAAACTGTTACTGCAATGAACCCGAGGAAGTACCAATAAAAACGACACAGGAGAAATCAACAAGCATTCAACGAGATTGATTAGTTTAACCAGGCTGTGGAAAGCTAAACATAACAGAAGTACGTTCTACACTTGCGTTACAAATTAATTGATTGAACAGCTGAGAAACTAAACGTTTCACTGCCTGTCGATTACGTAAAAAATATATTGAATAATTTTGAAACTGTTGTTAGGTTGCCGCGTCGCGTAAGACCTGCTGCTGCCTCGGACTTAACTTTCTTTCAATACAATTTTCTCCCGTATACTTCGGAGCGGTGAAGGTGAACTGACAAGAAAATCTTTGAGGAAGTCCGCGGCTTGATAACACGTGAAAACTTCCGACGCCGAAGCGAAGGACTTCCTCATCAGTGAACATCGGATTGACAGGGATTTATATTTCCAAGGATGCTCGGGTGGAAGTGTCTCTGAGAAGAAAGGGTAAACAAGCGTACTTATTTCGCGTGCAAGCAAATAATCGCTTCTAACTGTGCAAATAGCTGCACAGAGTCGAACGAAAAGAACCTCCGACCCCTGCGTCCAAATTCCGAGTTAGAATTTCGAATCTTCCCCGGTCGCGTAAGCAATTTAATTTACAACGACGAGCTTCAACTATAGACCGAAGTAGAACGAAACATATGTATGTACAGGGCTCGTCAAAGCGAATCGATTGAAAGCTTCAGACATAGAACTGTTTAATCTCCAATCCGGAAATATCAATAGAACCTATCAACAAGCTTTACGAAATTGCTAGTCCGCCGAATTGAATTTCTCCACGAAACATTTCACGCCTATAGATTTGAATAGTGTAATGAACATGTGCAGTCGAAATAATTGAATGCATTTAACCAGTATGCAAATCATATCGATATATATGTTCAAGAAAAATAAACTTTAATGCGGTGAAACGATCGCAGGGGAAAAACCAATTTCTTCAGATAAAAATTTAAAATTGTACGTGCCTATCATCGATGAAAAAGTACCAAGCCTTTTAATAGCTATTTATTAAAAGAAAACGCGGAATCCCGGGGCGGTGTTCCCGTAATTTTCTCTTCGTAGAGTGGCTCCGATGTAGTCACCCCCTGACGGGTACCGCGCGCTAATCGGGCGGCAGAAATTCTTTCGTACTTTTCGCGTGTGTTTTTCGATACAGACCATCAGTGTCGTCCGCGTGATAAACAGCAGCTGTTGTGCATTTTTTCTCAGTCGCGGCTAATCGTCTTTCCCATAGTCCCACATAGTTTGCGTGAATCTTCGGAAAAAGATCGCGAATACGACGTTTGATAAAAAAAAAGTATGTGAAATTTACTTTTGCTCTTTTCTTTATCGCACGATGGATCCCCCTCGTCGTTTGGGGTTGAAGTCGCGTGCCGCGGATAAGAGGCGTCTCGCGTGGCACGCGGGTGGTGAACGATGCACGCGTCGCGATGCTCGGCCACCGACTGTCAGCTGCGTCGCGAGGGAACGTCGGCGCGACGCCCGAGCACCACCGAGGACGACCGAGGACGCCGAAACGGCGACCGGTGCACCGGCGTCGACGACGATGATGAGGGTACACTGTACTTAGGTTCTCGATGAGCCATTCCGACCGACTTCTTGTATTTCAAGGAATTGCGAAACACGATAAGCCGGCTGAGATTTATGCAAATGGTTCGGCTCGAGAGTCAACGAACTTGACCCTCGGAGTAATAACGTGAAATGAATTTCGTAAGAGGCAATGCTTTGAAAATGTTCATAGAAGAATTCTAAAAATAATTTTAAGAGCTGATAGACACTTTTGATAATAATTGTCAGTATCGATGGATAAGGGCAAATGTTTAATTAGAATGCAGCAAATTATGATGACACGAAGATCAGAATACTGACAACAACATCTAATGCCTGTTGAACTTTAATCAGCAACGATGTAGGGTTCACACAGTTCTGTGCCAATTCGGTGTTGGGTTTAATTTAGATAATAGGTAATTGAATAATAGGAGTACGATTATTATCACCCACGAACGGAATTATTCATTACAGAATCTCGACGTATCGAAATGTAATTATCTCTAAACGAAGCGCCATGAGAATTAAGAGAAGTAAATATCAGAACAGCTTATTGAATTATTGATACACCGAAACGCTCTTTATATTAACTGCTTCCGCTTCCACTGCGCTGCGTCAATATTATTTCGTAGAAATCAATCCAACACTGTAAGACGCGCGATGCAATTAAATTTAGAAATATAGACCGACCAAGGCTGTGGATCACATAAGATTTCTACGAAGCCAGACGTCTGTGATCGAAGAAATGACCGAGTCGTCAATGCATCTCGAGTAAACTTATCGGGAATTTAAAATGAACTACATTAATAATAAAATGGATTCATCGAAATCAAATAAAATCGACGTAGAGAATTCTCGATACTATCAAGTGGCAACGTACGCAATGTCTAATACTTTTATGTCCGACGTTTTTCTTTTTTAGAACAAAGAAAAGAAGATTAATCTTTTTGCACGCGTTGGCATGGCACTTTTCCCACATTCTCTGCCCAAAGCACTCGCGTAGAAATAAAAGGCATTGGCGAACGCCGCAAATCAATCGCCGCAGCTTCAAACCGAAATACCTGGACATTCAATCAGTCGCAATGCGACAAATCGTCGAGCCATTAAAAAGATTTGATACGATTAAAGGATGTGGAAAATATACACAGCCAATCTACGAGACGTCAATATTAATCTGAATTTAAGAATGCCTGAATAATTAAAAAGCAAACACTACACTATTTTATTAAGACGAAAAACCTGAAAACGAAAGAGATAAAAGTAGCTATTGTTGAGAATTTATATCAGTATAGCACGTGTCGTGGCGAGGTCACGTTAAGGCGATTTGTAAAATGAAACAAATTCACACGATCGTTAGACGTATTTGGACGATATCACGAGTTTAATTATTCCCTGTTCGTGGTTTGCGACTATAAATGATCTAATTACATAATCGTGCTGGAAATCGTCGCGCAGGTTTGAATAACGTCACTCAAGGTGGTATCTAGCCGACTGATAATCTCGAACCATGGTCTAGGCATACGAATAGCCCTACCAACATATTGTATTTTTCTGTCTCTTATCTTCTGAAGCTCTAATGGAATTTAAAACGTAGTTGTTGAATTCAGAGCGAAAATTATTCACTTCGCTCTTACTCGATGTTTAAATAAACATAAATACATTTAAAAATAGATAGAACAGAGTGTTAATTTAAATGGGTTTTAATTTTAATTGGTTCTCGTTTCCAGTTACATCACGCGATGAGACTTGGATTGGTATCGTTTCTAGAGTCCAATCTTTGGTATCAAATAAAGAACTGCAATTTAGATTAGAATCTCTATTCCTTAAATTGTACGTTTCAATAATTTAATGCATGTGCTAATGAATGTTACGAAGAATTGAGAAAAACAACAGATTCGATTTTCAACTCACACTCACTACAGTAGAAAATAGACTAATGTATTGTAAAAATGACTAAATTTTAATTAATAAAAGAATATAAATAAATCTGGACATTCCAGGATTCTTGGCCAAATGATTAATCCTGAGAGTAGGTATTTAAGATCAGTAGTCATTACTCCTTTCTTTCAATAATTCAATGTATGTGCTAATGAATGTTACAAAGAATTGAGAAAAACAGCTGATTCAATTTCGCTGGAGTAAAAGCCACACGAACAGGAGATGCGAAACTTGGTTTGTTTCTAGAGAAACAGGAAACGCAACCACATCCCTCTTGCTCTCCAATATTACTTCAACAGAGATTAAGTTTAATAGAGCGCTATTCGTGCACAGATGACACTCGAACTAAGTTTAATTTTTTAGACAGTCTAACATGAGACAAATAAATATCGTAAAATCTACTCGGATATCTCATCCTTACTTAAATCATTAATTTTAAGAAGCAGACGTGAACCAATTACACACGGTTAAGCGGTTAAATAAATAATTGATAGTGAATTTGCACGAGGGAGTTGAAACTCGGAAATGCTCATGACGAATTCTATTTGCGGTGAAATCAATCGAGTCGGAGCTCCGCAGTCCATACAGACGTAACTGAATTCGAGTAACGCGAAGAGTATCGAATTCCAACACGAATTCTACATTTTTTCACGCTTCAATGTTATAAACGATTCCAAACCGAGTTTAGCTCAAATGATTTATTTATAGTTCGGTATTTCCATTTTCAACTGGGTTCTAAAGAACAATACATTTATACCTCATTTTCTCTGGGCGCATAAATAAAAATATATTATTAAACATAAAAAAAAAATGTAAATGTCACGACTAATATACTTGTCCGAGTGGCTAGGAAATAGGCGCGTTAAGAACGCGTCCGTATCGATCCTTCGCCTATAGGGACGGTAATTTTCCGATAATCATATAGCACTACCAATAATACCTTGCTTCGAAAAGTTCATCGCGCTTGGTTAACGCCATTCCGTCCCTTTTTCCCACTCTGAGCTAATACTTAAACTAAAGTTTCACTGACTTTAACGCGAAGTTAATGGTTATGGTCAAATATTGGATGATCTTCACATATGTACGAAAAATCATTTATAAAGATATTTTGTATATCTAATTGATATTTATTGAAACAATATCTAAACCAAAGTTTCAATAATTTCAGAGAGATGAGATGATAAGAAGTTAATGATTGGAATAAAATATGTGATTTCACACTTATACAAAAAATTACGTATGTATAAAGATATTTTTGAATATCTATTCATTTAAATAATACTTAAACTTAAGTTTCAATAACTTCAATGAAACATTAATGAATCTGAATAAACTCTTCTCATACATTTACTAAAAATTATATATGTTAATTACTTGTATGTAAAATTATGTGTGTGTCAAATTGTTATATCTTAAAACAATGTTTTTTCTACTAAGTACTTTCTTACATCTGTTTCTCTCTCTTTTTATTAGATTTAAAAAATGTATTTTACGTTCTACTTATGAATTATTGCTGTAACTTACCTGTAGTGTTATCAGGCAAACATTCCTCGACAAGCCAGCTTTTATATTTCTCCAGTCCCGCCATTCTCCTACTGTTCGATGATATAACAGCACAGAATCTGGAACAAAATGAAAACAAGAAATTGATAAATATTATTGAAGTGCTGAACGAATGAAAAATTTGTTTCACGCAATATCAATCGAGAAATAGTTGAATTATTAATGAACGATTCGAATCTATTATGCGAGCAATTGCTACTGACATGAATACAATTCAGAAATAAACTCATAATTTAATGTTTCACGGTGTTTCTTACGCCATGTACCTAACTTGGGCGATTAAGCCAACAGTAGTAGAAGCCTCACTTGTCACCCACGTTATTAAATAAGTTAAATTATTAAACTAATTCAAAAACTAGCACAAGATACAATAATTGTTCGCACAGACTTTCGAAGAACCCCCTTGCTGGCTACAAGAGAGGCAGAGTAACCATCTGTTGAGTAACAACACAACTAAGAATCTCATTCATCGTCCACAAGCACCATCTACAACATTTGAAGAATTAAAAGGATATTTTATTATATATTGGAAATTCGTTATTAATTTCTATTGAAATTGAAATGAAAAGGAATTTTCTAAAATGTCAATATTATTAATTGGCCAGAAAATCGCTCGGGAAACAACTGGTCTATAGTATATGCTTGCAGGAAAATATCGACTCAAATGACGAACTGAATCATGCGCTGCCCTGAACTGAATCGCACTATTCAAGTAAGATGACTAAGCAGATTTTTCTTCAAAGCGAGAAAGCCAGAGGAAAATTGAGGTTTTGCTGGTTTTACGACGCCGAGACTTGAGAAATTCTGTTGGAAAACTGTAAATGGAAAGAAGGCGATCCATAAAAATGGTAAGTTCGTTAAATCGATTAGTGGAGCATACACTGAAGTCTTTTGTTTTATGTACATTATGATATGCATGCATTGTTTTACGTACATTTGAAAAGTTCGAGCATTCTTAGAAAGAAATCTCTTAATTAGTTAGAAGATTAACCATTCTCTAAACTATGAGACATTCGATGCTTTTGGTACTCAGGATCCACTATCACCTGGCCCTTGTTTGGATATCAGTGACGATGAATTGGTTACTATATCAGTCAGAGATTTAAACAGGCAATTGAAACTTCGTGGTTTATCCAGAGAAGAAATAATACGTATGAAGCAGAGGAGACGTACACTCAAGAATAGAGGATACGCTGCTAGCTGCCGTATAAAGAGAATCGAGCAGAAGGATGAACTGGAGTCTGAGAAAACTCAGGAGTACCGTGATATGGAAGCTATGCAGGAAGACAATAATCGCATGAGGGAAGAAATAGAATCCTGGCACTCGAAGTATCAGGCTTTGAAGAAATTTGCAGCAGAGAAAAAGATACACATTCCACCGGAACTAGAAACGATTTAACGCTGTACAATTCTGTGTTTCAACAGGAGTGAAATTATTAACAAGCATAACAAACTAGATCGCTTTCGTCCCGATATATCGATGAAAAGATAGACATAGAATAATTTTAATCTAAAGGAATGCAAAATGCGGGGAGCTCTTAATATCTGCATTCACTTACATTCCTTCATTCGATCTCTCATGACATTTATATTATTTTTTTCTGCGAAGAGTATATTCATTGTTAGGAATTTTTGACTGCACGTCGAAATAAAAGGTACACTTTCTAAAAATATATGTAAAATATATTTGTGTATAAGGTCATGTAATTCTTTCTTCGTTATGTAATAAAAATATCAATCTACTAACAACGTGCACGTTGATTGAATTTCCCAGTAGCCTGTATTTCTGTTTACGTATTATATGCCCTGGGAACATAAACTCTTCCGGGAAACACATTAATCTGCTGACTTCCATCGGCGTGAAGTATCTCAACTGTAATTTTTCCAGGACCTGTGAGACTTCGACCGACTGCTTATCATATTTACTTGCTTCCAAAAATGTTTCTTTAACCATTTCTTCAGAACACGGAGAGTATACAGAACCCGCTCCTTCCACATAGTGACCGTAGGCTTTCGTGAAACAACAAGAACCATCGCTTTCAGATGTTCTTATATCTAACAACCAAGCTCTCTTTTCTAATAACTTTTTAGGTATTAAATACTCTGTGTTACTTTCAACATTTTGTAGAATATTCTCTAATGTGTAACAACTCTTATTTGCATTACGTCTATGGGCACAGTCCTTCTCTGCCAACACGTTATGTTTACTTTTCGGCAAAGCCTTGAAGACAACGTCTGGCAAATTAAATGCACACTGATCGAAACAGAACTTCAGATCCTTACTTTTAGCTAATAGATAGTATCTGTATCTGGTATTCGGGATACCAAACTGGCATGGACTTAAAATTACTTCCCGGTAACTAAACCCACAATTACTAATACATTTCAATACTGCATTTCTCATCTCAGACTTCTCGAACCCTTTCACATTTTCAAGCAATATATACTTTAATGCTTTGATTTGTGGAATCAAGGAAAGAACATGAAGCAACGAAGAGGATCGATTATCTAATATATCTTTTTGAAGTCCTACTCTCGTATAAGGCTGACAAGGAGGACTCATTAACACAGTGTCTATATGCAAATCATTTATCTCTGATGCAGACAGTGACTGTATATTACGATTCATAAGGAATACATTTGGAAAATTGTGCTTGTACACACTGTTCGCATTAGTATTTATATCGATTGCAGCAACAACTTCGCCCTTAATACCGCTCTCTGGAAACAGAAAAATTTGTCTAAGGAATTTGCCCTTTTGTTTATTTAAAAATACGTAATTCATACGTAAGACTCAAGAATGAAGGTCAGGTTAACCAATGATTGGCAATAAAATATTTCACCTTGAAGAGCGTAATGCATTCCACCAATACCACTATATAATTCTAGCACTCTCATCATTAATGATCCATACAAGATTTCTCTCGCTATAAACGTCTAAACACGTAGGTATTTATCTTGTTCACTGTTCAACAATCAAATATTGCGGAACTGCGTTCACGCTTTCTCCATTTAGTCGCAGTTCTTGGCCCTTCACATTTACGTAATTCAACAACTTATTACAAAAAGTATTATCCTGACACGTATCACGTTTTTTGAACGTGTCTAAAAATGGTAAATAATAACAAGAAACGAGACTAAATGCTAACCTAACGTGTGGTTCCATAGTCCGCTGGGTAATGGAGGGTAGTAGACTTCGTTTTGTGTCGTGCAAAATTCTTCGTTCGTGATATAAACGGTATTTCGAAGTGTAATGCGAGAAGTAAAATATATTAGAAGATGTAATTAAATTCGTCAATAGAAGTACACTAATTAAAAGGATGAGAAGAGACGGGAATGAAAAAAAAAAATGAATACTGAGAAGATAAATGTAACCTGAAGAATGTACAAAATTCCTTCACAATTTCGACAATCGTTCTAGCGTTTTCTAAAAGTCTTCGTCGATTGATTAATAGAGACACTTTGCATAATTTTAATAACGTGAACAGACAGTATGTCCCTTTGACGAAAAGTGGAAAGAAAAGTGCGATAAGCCAAAGGATGAATCAAACGCAAGGCACCACCCAAATACGATTGTGCTACTAAAAAGATGTTTCGAAGCCGAAGCTGGTTTGGTGGAGGGCTTTGGAAACCCAAAAACCCTCACTCTTTAGAGCATCTCAAGTACGTGTATAACGATTTCGACTTTGCCCTATCCCTTCTATTTGTACATTTTATCATTCCCATCTACAGGTATTTATACCATATCCTATCAAAGAATCAAACTGTTTCTGAGAATAATAGAGGTCTACTGGTAGAGACTCTTCGTTCTATAGCTGAAATTTTAATATGGGGCGACCAAAATGATAGCAGTGTATTCGAGTAAGCCCAGCAAGAATTAAACTAATAAAAATTATCCAATTATTGCATATAATATAACTGTATATATTGTATTCACTAGTTTCTTCCTGGAGAAAAATATGCTTTCATTCTTTCTACGTATAATGAAACAAAAATGTGGAAGCTATGTATGTGTTCAATTACTGCAAACCTTGAACATATTATTTGAGAATATACGTAACGAAACATCTTTGTGTAAGTTGATTGAGAGACCGATCGAGATTTTGATTGATTGCATTCAACCTAATGAGAGTTCTTTCTTCTAGATTACTTACTTAGTAATAATCACGTGAACAGTATAATTGTGCACAAATTTGATTTTAGCGACGAGGAGGTGATGGCATACTATATTAGTTTCTTAAAGACATTAAGCTTGAAGTTGAATGCACATACCATTCATTTCTTTTATAACGAGGTAAACGAGGTACACGTGATAATCTTCTGTGTCTATTTGTTCACATTTGACATAATCTCATACTCATTAATTTTTTTAATAGTAGCTGTCTAACAATATATATATGTATGATTTCTTCTTGATTTTGATATCATTTAATTTAACCATGTCTATAGGCTTGTTTTTGTTTCTGCTTTTTACTGTGATCATTCGTCCTATTTAATTGTCATCGTCATTCATTAAATTCTGCACTAAGCACTCGAAAAAAAAGGGGTGTGTTTTAATTTGATTCTTTTTTTTATCAGCACACCAATGATTTTCCATTGTATACAGAGGCAATTAAATTTTTTAATCACTCTGAAGGAATGGTTCGTATAGCAGTGCGAACGTTGACTTTGAACGTGTATCGAGTAGAAGACGCCTCCATGTTAGCGTTTATACGAGATCGCACTGCTGCACCCTATTTCAGCAATCTTGTATGGTTTATTGGTAATCACATTATAGAGCTTGACACTTGCGTTAGAAATGATGCTGAGTAAGTCATTTTCAAACTACGATTTAAATAATTCTATTAAAAAGTTACGCATCTTTATAATGTACGTGTGTTTCAGTCATCAGAGTCAAAATAGATTATCAGATTTAGTCGCAGAGCATCTGGATCATTTACATTATTTAAATGACATTCTGTGTTTGAATATACCGGACTTAAACAAAGTTTTATCAGAACATTTGCTTCACAAATTGTTAGTTCCACTCTATGTTTATTCACTTATGAGACATAAAAATCTTCTGTGCCAAAATCAGGTATATATTTGAATTAATAATTGACAGGATCGTTTGATACGATGTCAATTTATATTTCTGGCTTCGCAGGAAGAGAGGAAGCATGTGAGCATCGTTGTAGCCTTGTTCTTACTCTCACAAGTATTTTTAATAATCTCTCATGGCCCCCTTGTACACACGTTGGCGGCAGTAACACTGCTCTCGGATTTGGAAACAATACACACTGGGGCGAGTAAACTGCTTGAGATGTACGGTGACATCTCGTCAGACAAGCCGATTGCCTTCTCACCACCGAAAGAGAGTTTAGAAAAATCTCTTGAAAATCTGAGCGAATCGCTGACAATGTCAGACGACTTTTGTGAAGAAGAAGGTAATTCGGCAGAACGAAAAAACAGCAATGAAATCGGGGGTGAAGAATTAGAAACTAATCCTAGCACATCGTTTGATACCGCTTTGACGGATATGTCTGAAATCATGAATACAGAACAACTAGACTTGAGCATTCCAGCTGAGGATTTAGAAGAAATGAAGCACCTAAACATTACTGACGAAGAAAAGGAACAAAGATTAGCGTTGGAAAGTCCCTTGACACCGCAAACGCAAAAAAATGTGAACGAATCGTTGTCCAATAAACCATTCCTAGAAACTATATTAAATTCTTTGTTTTGTACGGAAAACGATTATGCAGCGTTATTTGCGCTATGTTTACTGTACGCTTTAGTTAATAATCAGGTAGACTTTCTCAACTTAATGACGCCTAATCAAATTGCGCATTTGTTTCAATGAAATATTTTTTGCAGGGCATTGATCGCAAAACTTTGGACCCAATTTTATGCAATTCACGAAATGCGACGACAAGTTTATATAACGAAATTTTAATAGAAAGACTAATTCATATTATAACATTAAGTTGTCAAACAAGTGAGTTCCTTTCCAGAAATACCGCTGTTAATTTTTCATCACTCACGAATTTACGAAATATTTTTCGATAGATGCTAAAGTAAGACTGGTCACATTGGAATTGGCAATTAAATTGCTAATACAATTAGTAATGTCCGACGGACAAAACATGTTAAAAGATTCGCATTTGGCAGCGATTGAAGCAGCCAAAGAACAGAGCACATCGTTATTGAAAAACTTTTATAAGGTTTGTTATTAGGACTCGTCTGTTCGTAAGACTCGAGAATTATTTGTAAAAGAAAATAATACTCTTATCCAATTTGCAGAGCGAAGATATATTCCTAGATATGTTCGAGGATGAATATAGCGAGATTCAGAAACGACCTTTAAACGTAGAATGGTTAATGATGGATAGCAATATCTTGTTACCGCCAACGGGAACACCGATGACGGGAATTGAATTTACAAAGCGACTACCGTGTGGCGAAGTAAGTAAATCGAAGATGCATTTCTTTTTTTTTATCTTAGAACCTGAACCATTTAAATTTACTAACAGAGAATGAAATTAATGGTTGCACAGGTCGAAAGGGCACGACGTGCTATAAGAGTATTTTTTTTAATAAGAGACCTGTCCCTGACTCTTAGCGTGGAGCCGGAAACACAGTTGCCGTTAACAAATCCGGCGAACTGTATTCAAGTCGATAATGTCCTTGACCTAAGTAAAACTCATTTTATTCTGTCAACTGTTAAATCGACGTCCAGCAAAATATTAAATTAATTAATTCTTATTCTACAGATAATAGCGATTTAATCGCGTGCACGGTTGTGTGGAAAGACGGACAAAAGATCCGCCGTTTTCTAGTCATCGATCTATTTCAACTAATTCTTGTCGAGCCCGATACTAGTAAATTGGGCTGGGGAGTGGCAAAATTGGTAGGTTTTCTACAGGACATCGACGTAGCGGGTGATAAGGATGACTCCAGGTGCTTGCACTTAACAATTTACAAGCCTCTGAGTAGCAGCACCGGGAATCGTGTTCCGTTGCTATCAACGAAGTTCATTTTCGATGATCATATAAGATGTATGGCCGCTAAGCAAAGGTAAATTTACAGATTATAACAGATGTCAGTTATCGCATATTGAATTGAAAACCGAATTTTTTAAATTACAGGCTAACAAAAGGTAGAATAAAAGCACGACAGAAGAAAATGAATCAGATTGCGAGATTACTCGACATACCTACCAATATGCCTCATTCCTCAACGCCTCCAAATTATGCGTTACGTAGTTTTCGACACGAACGTAAGATAAATTGCTAAAGAATAAATTAAATTTATAAATTAACCTAATTGAACGATAAGATTATTTGAGTACAATGTTAACATTACAGGACTTGTTGGACGTGGGCAAAGGCAAAGAGAGCATCAATCGCGACCAATGTTTACGGTTAATAAAGTCCCTGGATTCGCAGCACAGATGCGTAGGGAAAGTGCAACAAGACCTGCTCCGAGTCTATCGGCGACGATTACGAAACGTGGCGATAACATCACAAATGAAAAGGGTCATGAAAACGGTTTACGCTCTCGGGATAATTCGCCGAAAATGCCGAGACCACGGAGCGAAGAAATTCCACTGGAAGATATGCGTCTTCGAAAGGCGTCTTTGACTTCCAATGGTTTAAGTATACCACATATTTGTCCAGAGGAGAAGGATGGTCAAGTGTCTGCTTGTTCAACTAATGGTGAATCATCGACTGTGATCAGAAAACATTCGGAAGAAACATCTTTTACCAGTCCGCAAGAAGTAAAGCCACGTAGGAAAGGTCAGGTGGAAACAGTATGATCGGGGAAATAAATTTGTACGAAAGAAGAACAAAGTCAAATGGAATTCTTTTTAGGAATTATGGAAAAACGAGAAAGATTGAAATTGTAAATGCAATATTCAGTTAGGGAGATAAATATATGATTGATGTGATAAAGAGATTTTACTCTAAGTACTTTTTAAACAATGACTTTGAAAATTAGGTCCTGTCATTTTCTTTTTCTTTTAATAGGGAAGACAACACTTTGAAATCAATCTTGTAAAAAAGAACATGTTATATATCCAGTTAAAGGTATAGGTAAACTTCGTTTCCTTTTGTTTCTTTACACTATGTAACATAAATATTTTGTACATACATCGAGCCTAGACGCGTATACACCTAAACTGTATGTTTTTACTATTCAAAAATAATAAACGACCTTTCACCAGATACATGTTCCATAACTATGCAACAAAGTCTTGTATTTAATTTATGTATATATTGTTGGAAATTTCTGTAACACGAAAAATAAATACCAACAATGAGATAACTGTTTCTTTCTATTATATCCCAAAAACATTATTGTTTTAAGTAAATGTAGCACAGTTCGAATTAATATTACTGAACTGTGTACAATAGTTTAAAAAGTATATCATTCGTTAAAACATATAAAATTTCATCACGAAATCAAAAGAACCTAAATGCCAATTTAAATGATTACCTTAAATTCACTTCTTAGTCTGAGTTAGCACGCGTAATTCTTTCAATCGAAGGAAATCAGTTCAGCTGTTTCAGGTTTAGTCTCTTCTTTCGATTGCTGCTGCGACTCGTTCGGTGCAGCCGGTGTAGTGGTCTGCGATTGATATTGCATCTGTTGAGCTTGAGATACCGGAACCTGTGCCATGCCTGGTATCGTCGCAATACCAGGCGGTCCTTGAGGGCCTGGTATTGTCGGATTCGATGGTAACATTGATACAGTCGTGGTTCCCGGAGGCACTTGAATGGTGGCAGACCCCTGGGATGAAATCGGAGTATTCGAAATGTGAGGTTGCATGGACGCTGGCCCTTGAACTACCGGAATCGTCGATTGTTGTTGCGGACCCATTGGCATGACCACTTGCCCCGGAGGTCCGTGAGCTCCAGGAGGTGCCATTTGTGCAGACGCAGGGCCCATATGACCCTGAAGCATACCCATTTGATTCAGTGGTCCCGGTTGTGTAATTTGCGGGCCACCCTGTTGCGGTGGCATATGTGCCGGTGTCGGCTGCGATTGCGTCATATGACTCGGAGAGGGACCTTGTTGCGATGGCGGTGGTCCCATTTGATGTCCACCTGTCTGCTGAAGATGCGGTACAGGAGTTTGAATTTGAGACATCTTCAAAAGAAATGTAAATTAAATCAATTAGTTACAAGGGATTCATGAAAATTAGAGAATCACACGTTCGGTATATTCCCTTGTTAGAGAGCTATAAAGAACTTGAACGCATGGGAGAAACTTTCGACTATACTAACCATTGTCTTCATTTGTCCTGGAACAGAAGGATCAGTCGGTTGTTGCTCTTGATTAGGCATTGGTCCTATGACATGAGGTGGCATGTTATATGGTTGCATAGGATATTGCTTCATCGTTGGTTGCCCGTACATGTATCCTTGATTTGTGGGCGACATAGGATTGTAGGTAGTTCCTGGTGTTTGATACTGAACGTGACGAACCGGCGAACCCTGAGACTGTCCCATAAATCCAGACACAGCTTGATAGCCACCTAAAAGATACCTCGTTAAGTTAAAGAGAATCACGTTTAGTCTTATTTAAACCTACCCATTATATACTGTTGCTTCTGTTGTTCTTGTCTCATTTGCATTTCTCTCTCCTGTTCCTGAATCTTTTGGAGAGCAAGCTGACGTTGGTACTGCAGATACTCCTGTTTCTTCTTTCGCATAATCGCTAACTTCTGTGCCATCAACATTTGCCTCTGTCTTTCCGCTTCCTCCGCCTGTCTCCTTAATTTCTCCTTATGTTCATCTCGCAACGCGTCCAGCGCAGCTCTAGCATCCTTGATCTGAGTCAATTTATCTTGAAGCCCCTCGTAATAGACTCTACTATCATCCTGTTCTTGAATGTATTTCAGTAATCTGAAAATGGTGGACTTGTAGAAAATTTTGATAATTGACAAATATCTTCTAAAACAAACCTTGAATGCATGGCAGTAATGTTCAAGAACAAAGTTTGCACAGAACTATCGTTGGCAATCGATCTGCCCCTCGACGAATTGCTCTTCATTCTATTAACGAAAATTTCTACTTGGGAACGCAAAGCAGCGACAAATTCTTCCATCTGAGTATCAACTTCTCCGTTCTGCTGTTTCGCGATGATAACTTTCTGTGGCATCGGACTGCCAATGTTAGGAGCAGAAGGGCTTGTAACATCCACTCTAGAGCCATGCTGCTGCTCTTCTAGCGCACTTTGTCTCAATTCCCAACGTTTGCGATTTAAATACTTTGCTAGCTCGGGATCAACCTCGTTTTCTTCTTGCTGAAAAACATAAATATTATCGATTGTTCTTCTTACGGAATAATAAGTATTTAGAAACTAACAGGTGATGGCGGCGGCGAAGATGCTCTTATGGGTCTCGAGCTAGGCGCGGTTATTTTTCCAGTTCGAGTACTACGTTTCTTTTCTTTCTCTTGGTGCTCTGCTTCGCTTTGGCTTAGAGCTATAGCAAGATTAAGTTCTTCTTCCTCTTGCAATTCTGCTGCCGTTTTTCGTGGTGGTACCTAAATAAGGCGAACGTAGTTTGGGTTCGGTTCTATTTGTTTTACTATTCATATCTCTATTCTCAAATTACGTACTTGTTGTTGCTGAGATAAAGGACTCTTAAGATATTCAGCAGGTAAATCTGCTTCTTTAATTTGGGGCGCGGATGGCCTATAAGAACGAATAAGAAAATGCTAGAGGTACAATATAAAAAAGTAATGTGAAAATAGATAATTGGCTCACTTGTTAACTTGTTCATAACACGCTTCACAGACTCTGACTTCCTTTTCAATTCCAAACTTGGGCAGAGTGGACACTTTGCTTGAACACTGAGCACAAAATACTTGACCACATGCCCTGCAATGGTGTTTCCTTTGCATAATCCCAAACTCTGTTCGGCACCGATGGCAGACATCGCCATCAGCCCATGCTGGAGCAATATTAGCGACAAACATAGCATCACTTTCTTTCAGAGCAGGAAAGAAGTATCCTTCAGTTTTCAAAATATTAAGCGTATCCTAATGTATGTAGGATCATCATTAACACAAGTTCAAGTGAAATACAAAACATGTATTATTTAGAAAACTTACTTGCACTGCTCTGTATTTAGGAATATTTCTAAATGCGTGTGCCCAAGCTTGTATCAACTCCAGTACTCTGAGTCTAACGTCTTCGTGCGATGTAGACTTTACTAATTCTTTGAGCTGTTCCATATATTGTTTAGTACCAACTTCATCGTGTATCAATGTACCGCAATTTTTAACACACGATTCCAAAACCTACATAGAAAGCAGTGAAAAAGAAAATAGGAATCAGAATGGGACAAGAGGAAAGTTGCTAAAACAATGTCTTAATGGTTATAAACATGATGTGGAAGGGAAGGAGAATATCTGAGAAAGAACAGGTTGAGTCAGCCAAGCTTGGAGAGGAATATTAATTTATGGCAGAATATTAAAAAAATGTTAAATAAAAGAGGCAGGGAGATATAATATAAGGCTAAAAGGTATTTCTTACGAAAGATATAACGAAAAGATCCTACAGGAAGACCAGAAAGAAGAGAAAAAGAATATAGAGAACTCAATAATATGAAACCAAAGATAAGAAATAGAGAAATAAAAAAGGATAGATATTAAGTAGACTGTTTAAGTAAACAAATATAAATAATTTATAGTCTGATATATGGTATGAATATTGTGGCTGGATATGTGCAGGTGTTAGGGTGGATATTAAGTTTTATAGTCAGCAGATAAAATTATAATAAAGCTATCTAGATATTACTAGATAGATTCATTTGACAATAAAACATTTACTTACCAATAAAGCATATAAAACTACGTGCGGATTTGAATTCGACAGTTTCTTCTTGATGGCTGCAAGTGCTGTTTTAGGTCTGTTAACATGCACATAATGCAATTTTTCCATTAATCTAATACATTTCTAATGCTAAATCAAGGGTAGCTCGTAAGATAGAGTAGTGATTGTTATGAGAAACATGTGAATAATTGATCTGTATCGGGATCATTGATATTGCGTGTCAATATGTTAAACTCACGTAGGATAGGTTAGGTTAAACAATGATATCGGACTTACTGTACATCTCCCTGGCGAATTGCATCGCAAATCTGTATTACTGAATTCCAGTCCGGTTCGAGTTTCAAATTAGTCGTGGCCTTGTCTGTAAAAATGAATTTCAAATCCGACAGTCGGACATTTTGTTCGCTCGGTACGAAGGAGAGATAACCTACCCAATAATTTGTCAAAATTTTGCGAACTGCGAAACATTTTGCTCTATGAGCGATGATCTTTTTGTTTACGATTTTCCTCGAACGATTGGACGCGTTCAATTATTTTCATACGGCTGACAATTAACTTAATTCAACAACCACCACCCTCGCGATAATGCTACACCATGCTACACTGGCTACACTTACACTATCGTTCGCTATTACTTATTACGCTGCTACTGCGCGCTCGCTGCTAGCGTGTATGAGTCACACGGGTCACATGGTCACGTACACACACACACACACACTACACAGAATACAATCGATTTAAAGATGTATAGACTATATATTTAAACAATGCTAGCATGTTGAATTTGTTATTA
>NW_017177087.1:829637-834176 GCF_001652005.2 Ceratina calcarata
GTTTAGGAGTAATTGAGGAAAAACGAAATTTTTTGTCAAAAGTTCGCCATTTCGACGCTGGGATGGTCCGATTTTGTCAACATCAATAAAATGCCATATAATCATATGTAACTCATTAAATATCGAAATTAGAAGAAAAACAACTTTTATTTGAAGCATTTTTCGAAATTGTGACAAAAAAATATTATTCATCTGATTTATTATTGAATGTTATTGTTAATAATTTAGTGAGGGGGAATAATGGGATGTGTATTTAAATATTTTATAGGATTTTTGCATTTTATTAGAGATCTTATTATTTATCAATATCAATTTGCAACTGAAATATTGCAAATGCGCTCGATATTTATACAGACTCAGTATCTACACTAAACGTATTTCGGGTATTCATTATAAATCATGATAAATGTATTAAACACGGCGTTCCCTTTAGGGAAAATGATGCCAACATCTCTTCATGATCATGGACGATCAGAAAAGAAATACAAGGCAGCAAAGAAGCGTTTAATTATAAAGGAAGCATTGATTAGAATCATATCAAAGACGTAATTAATATATACAAGATTATCTTCCCAATTTTTTTGTACTGTATTCAGAATACTGTGCCGAAAATAATTATTGTTTCATAAAAACTTTAAGCACCAATAGCATTCAATGTAGCTCCTACGAACTTCCTACATTTTTGTTTTTTGTTACAACTTCCTCCTTCTGTTCTCTTGAGCAGTTATTTGCCATTTATGCGAGTTTTATAAAAATAGAAGCAGACGGTCACGAGACATAAATATATAACAGAAATCACTGAATACAGTCGAATATTGCATACGAGTCCCTCAACCAAAACCCCCGACATTCACGATATGTAGTCTTCCAACGATTTTACGATTTCGCTGCGGAAAATCGCAGGAAAAATGCCAATCATATTCACCAATTAACACTTAAGCCTACATTGATACACACTAATTAATTACAAGATGACTGCTGAAGATCTGAACATCCATGTGCGATCTTCCGCAGCCATGTTGTAAATGGGTTCGCGAAATACTCTAAATTCAAATGTTATCCTCTTGAAATAGCCGTAACTACACGCGAGAAACGAGCTTGTCCTGAGAACTTTCACTGTCCATCGTTCGCGTCACTGGATTTTTTCCACCGAAATGAAGAGAACGTTTCTCAGCGATTTTTCATACAATTTTAGATTAGAATACTTCTGGCGGACACGTTAGCTGCTTCTACTGGAATATTCCATCGCTTGTCCCATTCCTTATTTTGTTGCTCAGCCAGGATTGCGCACATCGGTATCCGCGAAGAGCGTTCACATCTTCGGGAGACCGACCAATACAGGAAGTTCTCTGGGCACTTGTATAAGTAGCCTTGTAGACTGTCTCTGGCATCCCGTACACAGTTATAAAACGCGCCGCTGCAACCTGGTGTGTAGGGGAAGTGTCCCTCTTCCGGACAAATTTGCTTAGTGGATACCATTATCTAAAAAAGAAGAAAATCATCATTTATAATCGTAAAACCTTCTAATAAAATCTGCCTTACCATAATATTTTGGAAATTACTGGTTCAGATACTTACGGGAGATATGGAGTTATCCGCTAATCTTCTACTAAGGAATCGTCCGGTAGACCTGAGCCCTCGACACGGCTGGCTGCTCTCGCTTTCAGGCACACATTGGATCTTCTCCTCGTCATAGACGGTACCGGTTGGGCATTGCAACATAAGCACTCTGACGTCCATAACGCCCGACGTGGTACACTGGTAGAATAGACCGCAGTACTTCGGATGCCTTCGGAATCCCGTTGGGCAAACAAGAGGTATTTGTTCGTCTGTTAAGTTCGCGATCGGACAAATCGGGAAATCTGGTGACGTGCTGGAAGACTCCGTACTGGATTCAGTCGATTCCTCAGTACTTTCTGTACTCTGTTCCGAGGTACTTTCGGTAGATCCTTCGGTGCTCGACTCCGTCGTTACTGGAGTGCTGGATTCGGTTGTTGCCTCGGAGGTCGACTCCGTCGTCGCTTCTGTTGTCGATTCGGTAGTTGCCTCGGAGGTGGATTCAGTAGTAGCTTCGGACGTGCTCTCGGTAGTTGCTGAAGTCGTCGATTCCGAGGTAGATTCTGTTGTCGTCGATTCAGTGGCTTGGGACGTAGATTCCGTAGTTGGTTCAGAAGTGGATTCCGTAGTTGCTTCGGTCGTGGATTCGGTTGTCGGCTCAGAGGTAGATTCGGTGGTCGCTTCGGATGTGGATTCCGTAGACGTCGGCGGTATTTCTGAGGTCGTAGTTCCTTCTGATGTGGACGAGGTAGTGGCTGGAGAAGTGGATCCTTCGCTCGTAGTAGTTGTCGTGGATTCGGTTCCTTTCGATTCAGTCGTAGATTCGGTACCTCCACTGGGAGTAGTCGACGGTTCTGTACTAGACCCTGCAGACGTTGTAGGCATCATGCAATCTCTAGGCGGATACACTGATTCAGGATGATTGCAGACGTTGATGCTGGGGTCGAATATGGTGCCCGGGCCGCAGGTGAAATTGTACACGTTGAAACCGTTCCCATTGTCCACGCAGCGATAGAATTTATTACATTCTACCGGGTCTGGATAGAATCCTTCTTTTTCGCAGACTATCGTATTATTAGGCTTCTTTGTAGTGCATGGAACTGTCGATTCTGTCGAAGGTTGTGTAACGTTCGATTCGGTAGAAGTCGAGACTGAAGAACTGGTTTCAGGAGTAGGCGAAGGGTTTGAGGACTGCGTACTAGATGTTGTGGAAGGCTTTAACGAAGATGAAGCGGTGGACGCAGTAGATACGGTGGCGACAGTTGTCGAAGTTGGAGGTCCAGTGGAAGAGACCACAGATGAAACACTGGTTCCAGCAGGTGTAGTCGAAGTAGTACTTTCAGAATTGGATGGTGTCTTCGTTGGCGTTTCTGAAGTGGTGCCTGTGGTTCCTTGTCCTGCGCACGAAGCTACCTGATCTTTGTAATTACAAGTCTGGATGTTTTGGTCCCACGCTGTTCCAGGTGGACAAACGAAATCGTATCTCGTGTATCCTTTATCAGTAGCTACGCAGCGATAGAATTTCGTACAATCGTCCGGATTCGGGAAGAAACCATCACCTGGGCATTCCGATGTCGGCGGAGGTGTAATGCCTCCAGTGGTTGTTTCTGTACTAATTGATGATATTGTGGGACTGGTTGGTGACGTTGTTCCTGGACGAGTAGTTGATGAAGGTGTTGCCGGAGGGCTGGTTGATGTAGGAGCTGTACCTGACGGTACAGGCTCTGTCTGAGTACTTGACTGACTCGTTTGCGTAGTTTCCGGTGGGCCGGATGGAGTTGATCGATTGCAATTAGGAACGAGATAATCGTGATTACAACTTTGAATAGTTGGGTCCCAAGCAGTTCCAGCACCGCATTCGAACTCGTATTTAATGAATCGCCCATCACTGCCCACGCAACGGTAAAATTTCCGACAGTCTCGAGGATCAGGGAAGAATCCTTCTTCCGTGCATTCCGATGAAGAGCCGGGAGATGTACTACTAGTAGTTGTCGTTGAAGTGCTAGCTGTAACACTGCTTCCTGGAAGCAACGTGGTAACCGAGTCCGTAATAATTGGTGCTGTGGATTCAGAGGGTCGACTAGTTGGAGTGCTAGTTGGAATACTGCTTTCGGGTGGCAATGTGGAAACTGATTCCGTGATTCCTGGCGTTGTCGATTCAGCAGGACGACTAGTTGATGTACTTGAAACGCTTGATGAAGTAATAGTAGTTACGCTGACAGGTGAGCTCGTACTTGGCGGAGAAGTTGATGAAGGTGATGAAGTGCTTGACGGTGGGATTGGTGACAGTGTACTCGTCTGAGTTTCCGATACACTTGCAGTGCTCGATGAACTGGAATCTGTAGTTCCTGTAGAACTAGCTGTTTTGTTACAACTAGGAACGAGATAATCATGATTACAACTTTCAATAGTGGGATCCCAAGCTGTTCCACTACCACATTCGAACTCGTATTTAATGAATCGCCCATCACTGCCCACGCAACGGTAAAATTTCCGACAGTCTCGAGGATCAGGGAAGAATCCTTCTGAAGTGCATGTACCTGGTGCAGGTGTTTCAGGAGATTCTGGAAAACGATATTTAATACTTATCAAAATAAGTCAAGTAATATATTTGGAATATACAACTAGAACCAGAAGAGAAAATACCTGTAGAAGAACCAATAGTAGTAGGCATGCTAGAAATGTTAGATGTACCAGAAGAAGTGCTAGATATACCAGACGTGCTAGAGATACTAGGCATGCTAGGATTTGCAGATGTGTTAGAAGAACTGGAAGTACTGGATGAGGTAGAAATTTCAGTAGAACTGGCAGAAATAGATGTACTAAAAGTACTCGATACAGACGGAGACAACGTTGTACCAGATGTTTCAACGGTGATGGTAAATTGAGGAGTTTTCGGAGTTTCTGAGGGAGTCGACGTTTCAGACGTGGTCGTACTGCTAACAGTAGAGGAAGGAGTCGAACTACTTGGCGGTTTCGTAG
>NW_017177088.1:0-860 GCF_001652005.2 Ceratina calcarata
GAATTCACGGCTAACGGTCCTCACTGTTCGTTTCGGAGCCATCAGCACCATACGCTTACTCGTTTCTCTCAAAGCAATCACAATTATTTCTAATCTCACACTTTGTGAAATTAATACAATCTCACGGGCCGTAACTTCTAGTTCGGATTGAGTAACTCGAGCTCAACTAATCATTAAACTCTCGCGTTTAATATAAACTTCGANTGTAAGGCGAGAACCTTTTTTATATTAAACGCGCTTTAAACATCCAACGTCTCCCTTTGAATCGCAGAAAACACCGTTATCCGGAACCATCGCGCAAATCCATTGCCTCTCAAACTCATTCCCAAACTCATTCCCATACAGCCTTACTGCATCGATAACAGACTCAGGAACGTCAGCTACATTCACACCAGGATGATCCAAAAAATCTTCCAGGAGTATTGTCACTTGATGACCATTCTTCTGTTTCTTCATCAGAACTTGTTTCAGAACTGGTACTAATAGCTCTGCGATTGATAGTTCGAGGGCGTAGAATAAGCTCTTCATCATCGGTCTCTTCGAAATCTTCACTTTCGATGTCACTATTACACGAAACATCTGATAATGCGTTAGCGAAGATTTCATCACAATTATCTTCGATAAATTCACTCATTTTCGCAAGGATAAATAAAAAGTTTATTTTAAATCTAAACTGATTTTTTTAATCAACCTTCTCGTTCTGTGGTTCCGCATCGACTGATGTAAAAACTAGTTTTTATTTGTCTAAATTTTTCCAGAATCTATGTAGTAGACAAGAACATTCGGCTTCGTTTTCCTGTATACAGGGTATCCCAGCTAACTCTGGCATCTGAAATATCTCGCTTGTTTTTCATGATAGA
>NW_017177089.1:0-859 GCF_001652005.2 Ceratina calcarata
TCCTATCAGTTCCGTGGATTCTTCATCCGGTATGTTTCACCCCATCTTTGCCTCCAATAAATGAAATTAATATAAAAGATCCTCGATACATTCGATATTCGTAAATAAGGGATACAATCTTGAAAACCTACTACTGAAAAACATACCCGTGATCTCGATATTCGATAAAACAACCGTGGAGCCCGATCAGACGACGGACAAGTCCGCGTGGTTCGAAAGATTGTCGTCTCAAGTTCCGGTGTAGGGAGCTACCTTATCAGTAACCCAAGCCGGGACGTAACATATAACTACTCACCGACAGTCGCAGTAGCTCGAATAATTTACCTTAACGACAGCAATTATTATTCTCTGCTAACTTCAAGGTGTAAACACCCATTTGTTTTCTGCGTAAGTCTAACACCATGCAGATCCAATAATTGTATGCTTGTAAAATAATGAGACAATAAAACACGCGTGAGGATGAAAAAGGAACCTTCATATCGCGGTAGACAAATATTTCCTGGAAATAGTCGAAACTCGGTCGCTCTTATTGAAGCAGAGCCAGAACCTATAATAATATTTGAAGTGCTACCGGTTGCACATTACTCAGTAACTTCCACTCTCGTTAAGTTTGAATACGGTTTTCGTCGAATCGATGTGTTTCTCATTTAAGGTGTGCATGAAACGAGACGAATAATTCCCGACGAGAATTTCTAAGTATATTCAAATCCGAATGTACCGAAAATCGAAAGCGGCTTGGTATCAGAGAAACTATTCAATAATTTTTGCTTGGCACATGCATGAATTGAAGATTGATGGCAAGGATCCGACATAAAAACATAAATTGGAGATAATTATAGCTGATTATTGACCTATTAAC
>NW_017177090.1:0-859 GCF_001652005.2 Ceratina calcarata
CGCATGCCCAGTGATAAAACTCTTGTGCTGACCGGCTACATCTCGTGATTAGCCTCGAGTAACATAACCTACATCTGTCAAAGTTAGTATCTATAGTCATATATTGTTTTATTGATTTCATATTTGATCATACAGTTGAGCATCATCTGCTTTAATTATCTATAAAGCGTACGCGTCCTGTTATTCAAATCATACTCGCAGAACACTTAGTAATACAGGAACTTTCTACACTATGCTTATACGACATTCTATCGATACTTACCTTACCGATCCTTGATCCTACCGCTCCCGTCCATATTCCTAAATTATCTACCCAAAACATAACCTCTCCTGTGACGTCTTATCCCTATTCCTACTACCTTTTATGTGCGTGACTGGGTATAGAATGAATGTGAGTGTGGGCTGGCGCAAACATTCGGGGGGCTTGGGGTGCCTGAGGTGCTGGGGGTGAGTTTGGCCTCCAGTTCCCGAGGGCTGCTGTGAGCTAGCTCTGCCGAGGCCTTCCCGGTGTTTGTCGTCTGGAAGTGTCCCCTTCGGGCCCCTGGCCAGGGATTGCACACTGGGTTGGGGTGTCGGAGCCCCAACTGCCCCGGGCGAGCGCTCCCCCGTCCGACGTTCGGGGGGAGCAAAGAGAATGTATGGGGTCGGCGGAGTTCCGCCGAGTGGTGAAAAACTCCATGGGTGCACCCCTCCATACAGCTGCCCGCTCCCTTCTGCATAAGCGACACCAATCTAAAAAAGAATTATGTCTAAATCAAACAACAAACTATCCTTATTTCAAACTAAACTACCATTAACCATTGAAAAAAATACTGAACACAATGACTCAGAACCAGAAAATTCCTCTACCCCCATTCCG
>NW_017177092.1:0-859 GCF_001652005.2 Ceratina calcarata
TAAATCACACGTTTATTCTACAGGGCGTGAACGCCCGATAGCCCCAATAAAAGTAGAAATACAAATAATATTCAAGTATCGGTTGGATGTTTGTAGTCGGTCCTCGTCCTTAGCGGCGAGACTTGTAAAAAGAAAAATCAACCGCGACAAATTAAAGTCGCTCTTCAAAAGTGGACTGTATTAGTGAGACGAGAATAATTCCTCGTCTCGGGGTCAACTCAACTCGCGATGAATATAAGTGAGGAGGACTGGACGTTGCACTGATTCGGTGCGCCGAAACAGAGCCTGCGATCGGCTCCTGCAAGGTGCTCACGCAGCTAGCCACTCTGCGTGAGGAAGCCCGGGTTGTGAGGACGGACTTCAACTGACCGCCAACTATGATCAGTCCCCTTTACAGAATACTTCGGACTTCGTCAAGAAGCTTCTGACCGGAAGGGCTATCTGACAAGTACGATCAGGCCCGATGCAGAAACACTCCGGACTGTATCCTGAAGAACCCTACCGGGATTACACATCCGGCGACCAGCTACGTAAAAAAGCTATAATGGTCACGGGAACGTCCGAGACTCAGACACGTATAATAGACGTGCCCTTGTTTCAACACTGATGAGCAGCGCGAACGTCTGCAGCGGAACAGAATCTTTCCGTCCTGGGTAGTTCGTAATCGAATATGAGTTACGCGAATAGGAATTCACGTTACAAGCGTGAATATTCCTATACGGAGGTAATCCTACCTTCTCAAATTACGAGTCGGATGCACTCGTACTAGATACGTATCGGTCGAATAATGATCGTTCTTGACGGAGTGATCTAGAACCGAGCGTCTTTGAAAGCACTGAACAGAATGACGAGGGCCTCC
>NW_017177093.1:0-859 GCF_001652005.2 Ceratina calcarata
TCTTTGTTACTATGCCTTGGAATTTAACAACTTTTATGTTAAAAACAGATTGTTAAACATTGTTCAGAATGCTCTAGATTTAAGTTCCCTTCTTTCTGAAGACATACTGTCGTGTTAAAAGTAAAATGAATTCATTTCAAAATACTTAATTTGTTTTTGAATAATAAAGAAAGTCTGTAGAGCGAAATAGTATGCATTAATGGTACAGCGGAAGCATCAAATTGATCGAATTTGTATATTTTTCTGACAGATTTAAGATATTACATTTCCGCATTTGAGTTGCGTTGAATATTTCATCGTGTCACAGCTGTACTGTATGGTAATTAATATTTTCTTGGTTTGCAGAATTATACGTATAGAGAATAAAGCAACATATGAATTATTTTCTATTTTCTATTTGAAGTGTACGCAGGAAGTAATTAAATTTTAGATCCATACCTATTTCATTAATTTTCCATTCTTCGCGAACTAATTTGACAGTTCTTCAGATTCTATTCCAAGTTGCATCAGTTCAATTCACTGTGAACGAAGACGTTACGCTGCATTATCTTTCTTCCTTCGTTGAATCAATATCTCGTGGTATATTTAGCAGTCATTCTTAGGGGCTCTGAAATAAAGAATGTAACCAGTCGCGATGCTATACGCGACGTTTGTCGCCTTTTATTGAACCACGTTCAATAACGGCTTTATAACATGTTTAGAATAAAGTAGAGTTAAATCCTAGTAAATATTCTCATTCCACGTAACAATTATACAATTTTCATGCACATTAGAACCGTCATTATATGAAATAATTGGAGACAAATTTCCATTAAATAAAATTTCCATATAATAGAATAGCAAGCGATTAGTATTAGAA
>NW_017177094.1:0-858 GCF_001652005.2 Ceratina calcarata
CTCGTCAATGACGTGGCTTTGATTCGCGTAAATAAAAACATCGCGTTCACCAATTTGGTTAAACCAATCGCATTGGCTTCGGGCAGCAAAACCTACGAAGGATCTGCATGCATTCTGTCTGGTTGGGGTACCACCAGAGTAAGTAGAGAAGAAATATGTATTTTATGAAGAATTAACAAAAATTAGAGTCGGAAACTAGTGGAAATTTTTGTGAAAATAAAAACATGAAGATTTGACAAATATTAGAATCGGAAACGAATTAAAATTCTTATAATACTGACTCTGGCTAAATTAGAATTTATGATACAAGATTCTGGATAAATTATAATTTCAGGTCAACGGAAAAGAACCAACCATTCTGCAATGGATTAACTTGATTATCGAGACCAATGCTAAGTGCAAACAGGCCCATAGGGAAGTGCAAGCCTCCCACATTTGCTCGTACACGAAAGTCGGTGAAGGTGCATGCCACGTAAGTATAATTGCTATAAATTCATAAAAACTTACTTTTTTAATTAGAGATATAATTAATGAGTTCAGTATCAATGTTCTTTAGCAAACTGAAATCAAACCAACTTAGAGTCTTAGAAATAAAATATCTGTTTTACAAGAAACATTATTTAATTTGTGATTATACATTGTATGTTAATTCTTTATTTTTTTAAATTTAGGGTGACTCTGGCGGTCCTCTCGTTATTGGTGGAACTCAAGTCGGTATCGTCTCCTTCGGACAACCCTGTGCTGTCGGCGAACCTGACGTATATACCAGAGTATCATCTTTCACTGACTGGATCAAGAATCATCAAAACTACATGAACCAGGATCTCCAAGAACCACCAGCGGACGGTGTCTACATTC
>NW_017177095.1:0-858 GCF_001652005.2 Ceratina calcarata
ATGAAATGCATTGTCTTGTATATGTTATACGTAACAAAGTTTTTTGCAGAAATAATCATTACTCTGTGTAAATGGCCCCTCGACAACTTTCTCCCTCGCATCGAAAGTAGCTGTAATTTCTTTTTCAAATATAAATACGAGTACTAAAAAACGATATTAGCTCTGTTTATGCTTCGCTCGTTCTCAGGAATATGAAAATCGGCTAGAATAATAATTAGTCTACATCATTGAAAATCAATTCATTAGCTGGGTGAATCATGATGAGAAGCTACGATGTACTACCATTGAAAATTAATCAACGCGTATGCATTAAGATAAATTTGGCGCACTGCGAGATATTAATTCGTAAATGTAGGTGGTGCGTTGAAGGGGTAACTTTTCAGGGCATCGCGAATTAATTTGCAGTATGCGAGGGGAGAATGGAGTGGCGCACGTTAAAACATTACAGTGTGATTTGAATATTGAAGCGAATACATAAACACTTACAATATTCATCAAAAGCATTGTATCCGGCTTAGTTCGGACGCGGAGCGGAATGAATATTCAAGGAAATCACGAAGCTGGTTACCGTCACCTTGTATGACACAATAGCCCGCGAGCAATCCCGTGTGCATGACTTTTGCGTTATGCATCGCATCTCTGAGAGAACCGTAAACCGATCCGTCGTCTCGCTCGCTCGTTCGGCGGTGGTCATTAGTTTTACGTTTACCGTTGTTCGATGAATTAACACCGCGACGCGACCAAAGTAACACGAATAATCGGTCTTTATGTCTCGAGACAATCAAATTTGCCGATGGTGAAATGGAAAGATTTGTAGTAGAGTGGTTAACGGCAAAGGAGACGCGATATTCTTTATTT
>NW_017177096.1:0-858 GCF_001652005.2 Ceratina calcarata
TATTATTATTCCCGAACGGTTGAATTTAAATCGGAGGGGCGATTGGAAAATCGACATGTTCCTTTTTTAAACACAGGAGTTTCCTACTTAATATCATTTATCGCATTGCTATGATTTGTTAAACAAAAGGGTACCTTCATTATGTCATTCTGTATCATTATGTCATATCTGTACAGTACGTGAACGAAGGGATACATTACATTGCGGTATAAAGTGAAGAGCAAAACTGAACATAATGAATGTAAAATTGAGTAATTCTCTTTTCACGGATCCGAGTGTATTCCTATTGGTTTTCGTTCGCGAACTTTAAAGTCGGAAGGGGGGAGCCAATGCGTTACGAAGATTGAACAGTGGAAGTGGCAATTAGTTAAGGAATAAGGAGCAAGTGTACCATCCAGATAAGTGCCCCTGACATTAATACACATCATTGTCCGAACAGCTGTCGTGTAGAGCGGTACGACAATGTACTTCGTTTCTCTATACTTTTTCGTTTGTGGAAGAATAGTAAGGAATACGTCGACATGGGCGAGCCTTCTTTCGCAACAGGTTCTGTTAGCCTCAATGACGTTATTCTGCTGGAATACCAGAGAAATACGACCATAGAGGCCTTGGAGGACCTTGGTGTGATGGAGCAGGGGACACTGACTTAGACGACGACGACGACGAAGATGGACATAGATTGTTCAGTCAAAAGACTGAACGACATCTGTAAGCAACTCATTTCTAGATAGGCCCGCAGGTGTCTGTTTATCAACAGCCCTGGCTAGTACTATTTACTTAGCAAATTAGAGTACACCACGTAACGCTCTAGTTAATTATTAAGCCTATCACAGCATCACCGTATAGCCAATAGAAAAT
>NW_017177097.1:0-1123 GCF_001652005.2 Ceratina calcarata
CTTTTAACCCTGTCGACATGAATTCCTATAAATCATATAAATAAATATCGCGAAAGTACTCACGATTCGAGATGTGATTCTAAGCTCCCTAGAAATGGACTTGCGAGTTCTATCGTAAAATTTCTAACCCGATAACAATCAGCGCCCGAGTGAAATTAATTTACTGGAGTCTCGTTTAAACTTCGACCTTTGTACTCTCCGTCGGGCGGAACGATGGGAAAGGATTAGTGAGTGCATAGGATTTGATTTCGCAGAATAACGATATCAGTTATATTCGCGAGCATTTTCGCTCGTCTCGTTTCCCTTTATTCTCTTTCCATTCTTTCTTTCTTTTTTTCCTTCTTCTTCTTTTTTCATTTCTCGCGACGTACATCTTGAAAAAACAGGCTTACGATAGGTAGACATAAGTAGCGTTAAATCGTTCGGTTTAAAGTTTAGTCGATTAAACAAATGTGTACTTGCACCTCGCGTATATTTTGCGATACGCGACGAGTTTTTAGGCACTTTAGAATGCTACGCGTCGAACGCGTCGTTATAACACGTTCGAGAAGTCGTCCGTACTTTAACGATAACGCTTATCAGGCTTGTTCTTCTCCTTTCTATTATCGTACACTATCGTCTTGGCGTCATCGTTCCTGGCACATACCCGTCTAGCGATACGTGAAAACCACCCACGAAAGCTCGTAGAAACTTCTGGCTCGGTTCGTTCGCTGTCGTCCGGGCGGCGGCAATCGGGGCTCTGAATGGCACGGAAGCAAATAGGAAAAGTATTCGTCCTCCGTTCGCGTAATCGCGTGCTATATAGAATTATTGTTTTCTAGTACTGGAAGCGTATCATGTAGAAACATAATTAATTGTGAACCGTAAGCATAGCGTTTATCACAGACGTCAGCTGCAGTTCCTGGACGTTTTTCTCGCAGTAGGAAGTCTGTAGATAGAGACGAGTCTCTATTTCTTTCTTTCTTGGTATCCAAGATCAGTTTTTGAAACGTTGCTTAAATGTCTTGTTTATTAAGAATCAGTAAATTCAGTGTATTTCTATTGTAGATTGTACTTAATTATTATTTTATCTTCTCTTCGTCGTTGAATAAAGTTCTAGTCTCTTCAGCTACTGCTAAGCTCT
>NW_017177097.1:1693-4913 GCF_001652005.2 Ceratina calcarata
ATTGTTACAATCAATAGAATGCAAGATGTACAGTTTAGAGCCAGCAAGACACGGCCCTGAACCGAAGCATAAGTGGGGATGCGTTAATCCCTTGGGGATGTGTTATAGGATGCCGTGTTGTAGGAGGGTTCGCGCAATTTACGAATCGTGTTATAGCGAAACCGTGTTGAAGAAGGGCTACCTGTATCTAAAAAAAAAAAAGAATATAAAGTGATCCCGCGGAACGGACTGCCGTAGCGAAAGGGTTAAAACTTCAATCACATTTAGAAGACTTTCTAACATCGCAAAAATCTGGTCTTGGATGATGGTAAGCGATTTTTAAAATTAATCAATTAAATGCGACGATAAATGATTAGTGCCATCTAACGTTGCCATTGTGGACGATGGGCCGGATTAAAATCGTTTCATTGCAATAGGCCGTTTCTGTCGTAGCTGACGGACCTGAACGCGTCCTCTACTAAGTCCGTCAGGCACCTGACCGCTTGTAACAACGCCGCGAGGAGAAGAGACAACGAGAGGGAGATCAGTTTGCTAGGAACCAGTGCATCATCTGAAGAACCTTGGCTCTTGTTGCCTAATTTTTTCCTCTTCCTTTTATCAGAGCTTTTCCCGAGCTCTTTATCCTTGTCTTGTATTTTGTCTGTGGACGCCGTGCGTTTCGTTCTGTTGGGCGATTTTTCACGCGGACGAGTCGTCATGGACTCTCTAGACATCCTCGGTTTTCTTTGATCGTTCATGTTTGTTATTCCAAATCGTCGGTTGCTTGAAATTAATTCGAGTTTCTTACGGAAATCCTCGGTTCTTGTATCCATGATGGTCCAACGTTTCTTGTTCGAAGCTTTCCTATTCGCTTTCGGATTCTGTGATGTCCGCAATGTTTCTTCTGACCTTGCCTTCCCGTGGAGGTCTACGAAGTTGTTGTTCGTCGATTCGAACAGCAAATTTTGTAAAGAACTCTTCGCGGCTTTGTCGCTGGATTCCAAATTGGAGAACGTCGAGTTCTCATCTAATGAATTCGACCTACTGTGACATTTATCGCGACAGAACAGTTTCTTATCAGCGCACGTGGTGTTCAGATTGTAGTCGATCGTTGATTCGTCCGGCTGCGACGAACAGAGCCTGATGTTCTCTTTGGTACCGTCAAGGACGATTCTCCTCGGCAAGGTTTTGTTTAAACTATTTGGAATGAAATTCATAGGTTTCTCGTTGTAATTCGAGTCAGCTGCGTCTTCCCTGAAGACGGTAGAGAAGCCGTCGGTGCAGTCGGTGTTCGATTGATTACTCAGCGATCCTGATTGGTTGTTTTCGTCTACAGTGGCGACGTCGGATTCCTCATTGGATACATTGAACGCCCCAGCGCCGGCGTCGTCTTCATTATCGTCGCCCTTGACGATTATTTGACGATCTGTCCACATTTCCTCTTCTTCTTCTTCTTCTTCGTCTTCTTCTTCTTCTTCGTTCTCGGTGGATGATTTAATTTTGTTTATTACTGGAACAATGGCGTCAGCGTAGAGGAGGTCCTGCACCTCGAACAGGCTTCTTTCTATGCTCGGACTTCTGTACAGAAGGTTCCTCAGCTCTGGTATGTCGAGGTCCTGCACGTGGAGCAGATTCTGTTCGATGTTCAGAAGACTCTCTTCAATTTGAACGAGACATTGTTCAATGTCACAGGCTTGTTCTGAAGTAGGATCGATTCTCACCTCTGAACGACTGCTTTTTGCTGATTGATCATCGTCGTTTTTAGGATTGTCTGATTTTTGTATTTCGTTCTCTGACACGTGACGATCCATCCAATCCGTCGGCCAACCTTGTAATAAATTCTGCTGCGACTGACTATCGTAGAACACCCGGTAGTTACTGTGACTATTAGCTACTTCGTAAGACGTCTGCTGATGCCTGGCGTCCCAAGCTGATTGGTCAGCCTCCATGTTTCCTCTTAACATTCTTTCTCTGTTTTCTGATGATGCGCTTAGGTCACCGTGGCTGTTGGCCACGGAATAGTTGCCCATGTCCTCGCGATTGATCTCGAGGAAATTTTTAATAGCTAGTTCGGAATATAATTCACTGTACCTGGAATGATCGCTTAATTCTTTGTAGGCGTTACCGTGGCTGTTCGCCATTGGGTAAGTCGTGCTTAAGTCGAAGTCCTCTCGAGGTCTCGAGTCTTCTAGTCTAAAATCGGCGTAGCTCGACGACTCGTGGTTGTCTTCGTCTTCGTCGACTCCTTTTGGATAAGGAAGTTCGCGAGCTTCGTCTGGTACGACGTTCGATTCCAGGCAGAGATCGTCGATTAACATGTAACCGTCTAAAACGTTCTCGTCAAGGTCGATCCAATTCCTCGATTGTTCCTCGCCCCATTTTTCTTCGCATTTAACGCCTGCTCTCCGTCTGCTGGTTTCCATGCTCGGCGTTGTTGGGTCGTGCACGTGTATTTGCACCGGGCAGAGGGCGTCGGCTGTCTCGTCGACGTGGCGAGCGGCCGGTGGCGTGGTCACCACCAGCGGTGCGACTTCGTCTAAAAGTGGTTCGCGGTAGTCACGGTATCTGTACGAGAGGAAGTTCACGTAACCACCGGCGCCTCTGCCTATGGGCGATCAGGTGATCGGCGTTGCGTGTGGACTTTGGTCCATAGCGGAATCTTGGCTCTCGTTCAACGCTTCGTTGCTCAGCCTAGTCCGGTTCAGATTGCATACGACCTTAACATATGATGAAGAATTATATTGTAGAAAATTATTACATTATTGTAGAAAATGGCGATATTATGTTTTTAATATCCGGACGCATAGGAAATCGAATTAACCCTTTGACTACGGCAGACTTTGGCACGCACTGGCCGTACAGTACGGTACGAATTCATTCGAGACGTCCACTGGGTACGGCGAAATTTTTCGTTAGACATGCATTTCTGAGGAAGTATATTAAAATATTCAAAATACTGAAATTTATTACATTAAACGAATATTACTTGAAGTGAACATTAATTTTAAGCTTTTTTTAAATAACTTTCTACATTACTCTACATTACCATAAGACCAATTATAAAATTTTAAAATAGGCGGAACAAGCGAAATTTGATTTGGACGCCAATTGGCGCCTACAGTACCGGGAAGCCAATATGTTTCGGACGCCAATTGGCGCCTACAGTACCGGAAAGCCAATGTGTTTCGGACGCCAATAGGCGCCAACAGTAGTCAAAGGGTTAAGTCATCCACATACAATG
>NW_017177097.1:5694-5832 GCF_001652005.2 Ceratina calcarata
GTAAGATATTAAAATGAGAGGTTCCTGACGTAATTTTAAACAACATTTTCCTTAGCGAAAAAGTTGTCCGAGGCGTAGTTTAGGAATTATTAACAAAAAATTCCGACCAATCAGAGCGCTCGGTTGGCGCGAACTACG